>NC_141039.2:16972500-17157500 GCF_052040795.2 Danio rerio | reverse complement strand
GACAGTCTGATGCAGAGTTATGAGCTCACAAAGTTTGATCCCATGTAAAGTCAATGAGAGTCTTTTGCAATGGAAGTCTATGGGACGGTTTCTAGGGTCCAAAAGTGGTTGCTAAGGCGTGGCTAGAAAGTTTAAAGGTGATCAGTCATTGGCAGTTTGATAGTCTGAGTTAAATGAGCCCAGTTAGAAGTCTGTGTGACATTCTGATGCGGAGTTATGAGGTCACAAAGTTTGATCCAATGTTACGTCTATGGGATTTTTCCGACGGTCCCGGGACGTTTTTCGGGAAACCGAAAGTCGGATCAGTCGGAATAGATATAGCAACTCGAGTCAGAATAGTTCGGAGGTCTGACCCGAGTTTGAGGGTCATAGCTTGAAAGGCCTAGGACGAGATAGAGTTTAATTTTTAGTCTCAGAAGAAGAATAATAACTAGATTCTTAAAGTTTGAGAACAAACTTTGAGGCTGGCTTGTGAAAGCCTGACGGTAATAGTTTATTTAGTTTAAACAGTTTTAAAAAGTATGAAAAGATAGATAGATAGATAGATAGATAGATAGATAGATAGATAGATAGATAGATAGATAGATAGATAGATAGATAGATAGATAGATTAGCATGTTATTAGCGTGATTCTAGCGTGAAATAGCATGTTGTTAGCATGATTCTAGCATGAATTAGCATGTTACTAGCATGATTTTAGCATGAATTAGCATGTTGTTAGCATGATTTTAGCATGAATTAGCATGTTACTAGCATGATTCTAGCATGAATTAGCATGTTGTTAGCATGATTCTAGCATGAATAAGCATGTTGTTAGCACGATTCTAGCATGAATTAGCATGTTACTAGCATGATTCTAGCATGAATTAGCATGTAACTAGCATGATTTTAACATGAATTAGCATGTTACTAGCACAATTCTAGCATGAATTACCATGTTACTAGCATGATTCTAGCATGAATTAGCATGTTACTAGCAATATTCTAGCATAAATTAGCATGTTGTTAGCACGATTCTAGCATGAATTAGCATGTTGTTAGCACGATTCTAGCATGTATTAGCATGTTACTAGCATGATTCTAGCATAAATAAGCATGTTGTTAGCATGATTCTAGCATGAATTAGCATGATACTAGCATGATTCTAGCATGAATTAGCATGTTGTTAGCATGATTCTAGCATGAATTAGCCTGAATTAGCATGTTACTAGCATAATTCTAGCATGAATTAGCATGTTGTTAGCATGATTCTAGCATGAATAAGCATGTTGTTAGCACGATTCTAGCATGAATTAGCATGTTACTAGCATGATTCTAGCATGAATTAGCATGTTACTAGCAATATTCTAGCATGAATTAGCATGTTGTTAGCACGATTGTAGCATGAATTAGCATGTTGTTAGCACGATTCTAGCATGTATTAGCATGTTACTAGCATGATTCTAGCATAAATTAGCATGTTGTTAGCATGATTCTAGCATGAATTAGCATGATACTAGCATGATTCTAGCATGAATTAGCATGTTGTTAGCATGATTCTAGCATGAATTAGCCTGAATTAGCATGTTACTAGCATGATTCTAGCATGAATTAGCATGCTACTAGCATGATTCTAGCATGAATTAGCATGTTACTAGCATGATTCTAGCATTAATTAGCATGTTGTTAGCATGATTCTAACATGAATTAGCATGTTACTAACATGATTCTAGCATGAATTAGCATGTTACTAGCAATAATCTAGCATGAATTAGCATGTTGTTAGCATGATTCTAGCATGAATTAGCATGATTCTAGCATGAATTAGCATGTTACTAGCATGATTCTAGCATGAATTAGCATGTTGTTAGCATGATTCTACCATGAATTAGCATGTTACTAGCATGATTCTAGAATGAATTAGCATGTTACTAGCATGATTCTAGCATGAATTAGCATGTTGTTAGCATGATTCTAGCATGTGACTAGCATGATTCTAGCATGAATTAGCATGTTGTTAGCATGATTCTAGTATGAATTAGCATGTGACTAGCATGATTCTAGCATGAATTAGCATGTTGTTAGCATGATTCTAGTATGAATTAGCATGTGTCTAGCATGATTTTAGCATAAATTAGCATGTGACTAGCATGATTCTAGCATGAATTAGCATGTAACTAGCATGATTCTAGCATGAATTAGCATGTTACTAGCATGATGGATAGATAGATAGATAGATAGATAGATAGATAGATAGATAGATAGATAGATAGATAGATAGATAGATAGATATAGAGGTAGATAGATAGATAGATAGATAGATAGATAGATAGATAGATAGATAGATAGATAGATAGATAGAGATAGAAAGATAGAAAGATAGAAAGATAGATAGATAGATAGATAGAGGTAGATAGATAGATAGATAGATAGATAGATAGATAGATAGATAGATAGATAGATAGATAGATAGATAGATAGATATAGATAGATAGATAGATAGATAGATAGATAGATAGATAGATAGATAGATAGATAGATAGAGATAGAAAGATAGAAAGATAGATAGATAGATAGATAGAGGTAGATAGATAGATAGATAGATAGATAGATAGATAGATAGATAGATAGATAGATAGATAGATAGATAGATAGATAGATAGATAGATAGATAGATAGATAGATAGATGATGTAAGAGCATGAGTCAAACAAGCCAACCCCCGCCTCTCTACGATGTTCTGATGCTGAGATATAGCTGGTGCCATATCGTTGCTAGGTTAGTCTGTTTTGTTGCTATGGAGTTGATTGACAGCTTAGACTGATGATGTATCAAAGCTTCTTGCCAGTATGAACAGTTAAACACAACCCCCATGTCTCTATCACACTGCAGCATGACAATATCAGTCTGAACCTCTTTAATTGCAGTCTATGGGACAGTTGCTAGGGTGCAGTATCTGGTTGTTAGGGTGTGGCTAGAAAGTTAAAAGGCCATCGGTGATTGGCTGCTGGCTAGACTGAGTTAAATGAGCCTAGCCATTAGTCTGTAGGACAGTCTGATGCAGAGTTATGAGCTCACAAAGTTTGATCCCATGTAAAGTCAATGAGAGTCTTTTGCAATGGAAGTCTATGGGACGGTTTCTAGGGTCCAAAAGTGGTTGCTAGGGCGTGGCCAGAAAGTTTAAAGGTGATCAGTCATTGGCAGTTTGATAGTCTGAGTTAAATGAGCCCAGTTAGAAGTCTGTGTGACATTCTGATGCGGAGTTATGAGGTCACAAAGTTTGATCCAATGTTACGTCTATGGGATTTTTCCGACGGTCCCGGGACGTTTTTTGGGAAACCGAAAGTCGGATCAGTCGGAAAGGATATAGCAACTCGAGTCAGAATAGTTCGGAGGTCTGACCCAAGTTTGATGGTCATAGCTTGAATGGCCTAGGTGGAGATAGAGTTTAATTTTTAGTCTCAGAAGAAGAATAATATAGAATAATAATAATAATAAGTTTAATAGGATAACAGTAGTCTGGCTTGCTACACAAGCCAGCCTAATAATATTAAGTTTAATAGGATAACAGTAGTCTGGCTTGCTACACAAGCCAGCCTAATTATGTAAAGCATAAAAGATCATTGAAGAGTTAAGATGCAAACTTTAAGTGCAGTATTTTTTCTATTTTTTTCATGCTAAAGTGTGTAGGTTCAGCAATTCCCTTTTCAGGCATGAATTGCCTTTAACATAAACGTTTTTTTGGAGAAAATGTCAGATGGCACTTTTAGACTATTTAGAAATGGAATTTTAGACAGTGCTTGCAGCACCCTGACTTTGTATTTTTGAGCTTGCTGCTAAAAGCTTGGAATACCTTTTTTTCTGGCTGTACATCTAAAGGTCCATCAGGTTGGATGAGAAGCAGATGAGAACAGTCAGTTTAAGATCTTTTCAAAGATGTTCATTTGGGTTCAAGTCTTGGCTTTGGCTTGGCCACTCAAGGAGATTGACAGATAACTCTTTTAACTTAACAAAGATAACTCTTTGTGGTCCAGCTGTGTGCTTTCTGGAGTTGGTTTTCACCAAGGATGTCTGTGTACATTACTGCATTTATCTCTCCCTTTACCTGGACTAGTCTCCCAGTTCACAGAATAATGTTGCCACCACCATGCTTAAATGTATGGATGGTACTGACCAGGTGATAAGCAGTGCCTGGTTTTCACCAGGCATGATGCTAAGCAATCAATAGACCAGATTTTTTTATTTATTTTCATAGTCTGAGACACCTTCAGGTAACTTTTGGCAAACTTATAGCAGGCTGTCATGGAGTTTGCCTACTACATCAGTGGTCCCCAACTTTTTTATCACCTCTTGACAATTTTACCATGGACCGGGGGCAGTGGTGGTTCGCAGGTTGCTCGGTGACCATCAACCATTTTCTTAATAAATGACAAGCTTATGAAACATTCAGCCCACGCTTATTCTAGAAATGCAGCCCCGTGGACGTTTCAGGAGACCGCGAAATATGTCCCAGGAGGTACGTATTTGTGCAGTTTTTGTTTTTGAAGAGGCTGCTGATTCGCTTTTTCGCGTCTCAAACGCCTCTCGTGAGTGCACGCCGTTCACGCCCGCGCTGTTCTTATGTAAAAAGCCGCCGTAGGCCGCTGTCTAGTGATCATCTGTCCGACTGCCTCACTGGCTGAATGACTGAATGATTGACTGGGCGGCCGGCCAATCGGCTGACCCAGCCACCCTCCTCCTCCTTCTTCTTCCCTAAACCCAAGCGACGATTTACAAAAGCCATCCAGAAAAAGAAAAGCCCTCGTCCCATTTTGACCGCGTTTTTGGATTTTACCGAATTCTCGCTGTATGAACTAATTCACTTTATTTTTTGGATTCTGTTTTTTGTCTTACCTGATTTCTGGAACCGCTCTTTCCTGGATTTGAACCCAGTTGTATGTCGCGGCCGGCTCCTCCTCCTCCGGGTCTTCGCTCCGTCGACGTTACATGACGAGCTAACGGACAAACTGCTTGCGGCAGGAAAGCCCTCCACACGGAGATGAGCTGTCAGCCCAGCCGGCGAGCGAGAAGAGTAGGGCCGCCACATCGCCCCGTAGTGTTCGCTTGAAAAAACGAAATGCAGCCATACGTACCTCCGGCCATGTAAATCGCGGTCTCCAGAAACGTCCCGGGGCTATGTTTTCAGAATGAGCTTGGGTTGGAAACATTGCTGTCATATAAGTTTTATTTTCGAGAAAATTACAAAGCAATACAGTGTTCGTCTGAGATTATTAGTCTAAACAAAATGTGTATATTCTATACAAGCTAAAGTTGATCGATCTGTTCTTGTCATGAGACTTGCAATGCTCTCATAGCATTCATTCAACTGGGTGCGTTTGGAAGGTGCAAGCGTGTCACGCCGATTGCGCTCACAAGCCTTGCACCTCCATTGAAAAAAACTAACTTGCGCGAACTCTTAAAAAGTGATATGCGAAAAGCCCCTAAAAGGCCGCCATCATTTGCGATCTTTGGCAATTGATCTTCTCTTTGCACAGACATGGTGGATTCATCTGATTTGTTGACAAATGAGTTGCGGAACTATTCCTTGGCAGTTCACAGGTCCTTCACTGGGCTTTTTCTCCTTAGCAAAGAATATTTCCAAAGATGTCTGTTTCTTACTCATTTTGCTGCGTGTGGGATAAATTTGTGCTCGAGTGACTGAGATGTAAGTAAGAGAATATGGTAATTTTTTAAAATAAAAGATTTTTTTAAGTAAAAGATTGTTCAGACTCTGATTACATTGGTTCAGACTCTGATTACATTACATGGGTTAAATCTTCCAAAAATGTTAGTCTTCCAAAAAGATATGCTTCATTTTTAATCACACGTTCCTGTTCTCATGCTGTTTTTGGGTTCATTATGCTAATGATGTGGCATGATTGGTTTTGATCCTTAGCAGCTTGATTGAGCTCATCCCTGGTGAATGTGCTTCTCCACCCTCTTTCTTCAACTCTCTCACTTTCTCTCTTCTCACTGCTGATTGCAGGTGAAATATGATTAAAGTAAAGACACAGCTGTTCAGAGTCGAACTGACAAAACAGGAAACATAATCATCTGTCCTGCTCTCTAAGTGTTACTGTCACTCTTCTTTCATTGCCTGAGCCAAAAGCCTGAGGAAAATACATTTATTCATGTTTTATTCACTTTCAATTTAGTCTCCCTCTTATCTAGAAAGGAGCTTCATAAAATGCCTACAGAGCTCAATGGCTCCCAAAGTTAAAATGTCATGCAGAATCTCTAAAAGCAAGAAATGACTTAATCAAGTCTCTAATTAAACTAATTGCAAACTGTGACTAAAATCACCATGATTGTGATGAATGTTTTTGAAATTATTGATTTCTTATATGATTATATGATTTCTTTGTAATATGTATATATAAGTAGTATGTAACTACAGACTATGAACACACTGGTACATAGTATTTAATTGTGTAATAATGGTTTAACGACACACATGTAACCCTCTGAGTAGTATGTGCAAGTTCAAATGTGTAACAGGACATTGGTAACAACACTAAGAAAGTACATGCCTGTAACTAGAATTAAGTAAATGCATTGTAACAACAATATTGCAGGCTTTTTTCCCCACCTCCACACCTGTTTGCATACCATGTACTTCTAAACACTGAACTAGAATAAGAATGGCAGAACTAACCCTGCATTAGAAGGTTTCACCTTGTGATACCAATGTAATTTTAGGGTAAATCCTCAGGAACTGTTCGCTCAATATAAAGTGTAAAATTGTCACAATTCACAATATAAAACCTAAGCCTTTGTTAAAGGGGTACTTTAACAAAGATTGTGTTATTAATGTCCTGTTACACATTTGATCTTACACATACTATTCAGTTGGTTGTAACATGTGTGTAGTTACACCAGTATTACAGAAGTAAACACTATGTAGGCTTCCAGTATGTACATACACTGTAGTTACATAGCCACTACTTACACATTTAGTTACCATGTAAGTTCACGGGTATAAGTGACAATGTAAAGTGGGACCACATTAACAATATTTTATGATACAGAATATATGTCAGTCATAAACTCTGTAACATGACTAGATGGCATTTTTGTTTTGTTACATATATTTTGCTAATTTAAAGTTAACACCTTGCAGTGGGAGGTGTGCTTAGTGTCCCACCATTGACTATATACAGCCATATCGCACTGCTACGACTGTGATATTGGGTTTATACAACAGTTTGACGACATATATGTGTATATAAATATATATATATATATATATATATATATATATATATATATATATATATATATATATATATATATATGTTTTTTTTTTAAGAGAAACTACTTCCTTACACCATTCATTCACATCTGCAGCTGATGTCAGAACAGTCTCTGTTGCCATCTTGTGGATGGACAACGTCAACCTTCTTTGCACGGCTCAATGACAGTCTAATGGTCGCCGATGTGCTGTCTCTCAGAAATGATAAATTATAGGCACTACCCCATAAATAAACTGCATAGTTGAAATCTAAACAACTTTATCGACTAAAAAAAGCCTCAAAAGTACATTATGTTGCCTAACAGCAGCAATATTTGTCAAACTGTAGGGTGCCCTCTGCTTGTTGCTGTATGTGGGCAGACTAATACACAAAGGTAAAAGGTGTAAATTTATATATATCATCAAGGTAACCACATTCACATAACACTGTAAATTGATGGATATAACTTTGAAAATAAACACATTTAAATGTAAAATCAATAATAAATGGAGATTATGAACAATTAAGGTTAAGATAAGTTATTACCCAATGACATACAATAGGGCTTACAACTTAAGTCACAAAGGTTAAAGTCTTTGACTTGACTAAGCTGGATTCAGACCCTATTGTTTCCCCATAATGCTGTGACAGCAATGAATGTTCTGGCATACAGAGTTAATGACTATAAAGATGCTAAGTGAACCACAATAACTACAGATATTTACATGCCCTTGTCATTTCAGTATTGCTTGAAGTTTAATAACCTGGAAAGTGATAAGGATGAAATGTGTGAATATCTGACTGCTGATTTTATTGAAGGAGACAAGTTAGATCAAGCTTGTTGGGGAAAGCTCCCATGAAACCAATTATTCCACATGAAAGCACATTCTTCAGTAAACATTTTGACTGCTCTGACATTCCTAATGAAAAAAAAAGAAGATCAACAACAGACATTTAACATCTGGATCTTTGAACATATGTCATCTGCCTAGGAAAATCATAGAGTGCTATAAATTCTATCATCTTAAGAGGTGTTTGGTCATGCAAGCATCATAAATGCTATTTTTTAGCTTTATATATATATAATGCACTGACTGTCTGGCAGAGATTTTAGTTGTTACACAGCCATAGCTCTTCTGTTTTTTTCTAACTTTCTTATTTTTTGACATCTGAAAATGAGGCCATTTTGTGCCTGTGGTTTCTTTGGAGCAAGTGCTCTTTTGATAAGGACTCCAGCAGCTGGGAGAGACAGGCGGCTCTGTTGTCATCACAGGCAGATGCAGCAGCTTGCGGTGGCAGCACCAGAACACTGCCAGACAGGGTCACGACCCCCCTCAGAAACAAACCTGAACTCCGCCACATGCATCGCTTTCGTTTTGAAGTGTTTTTGAGGATAGTGTGAGCTCTGAACACTGCTAATAGCCTGCTTTCACTTCACAATGTTTAATCTTTTCCCATCCTTAGCTGTTTTGTGGAAGGTTTCATGTAGGCGCTTCTATAGCTTGGGGTTTCACTGACAGAATTTGCTTACATTTTCATTAATCTCCCGAGGAAGCCCAGGGGTGGCATGTAAATTATGATTTGACAGGGAATTCCACGTAGGTTCCTCCATCAAACCGCGGTGGAAAAGACTGAATCCTTCCACGACACATTTAAACACAAGCAAATGTATAGTCAAATAAGGGTTGTTTCCACCTGGGCTTGTTTATGTAATATTAGGAACACTCCTGTCCTTTTTATAATAACACTCCATTACACTGGGCATGCAAAGTTGATTATGATTTTGCATTGGTTTTAAAATGACTCAGACATAAGATGATACCACAGTCTAGATAAATAAATCAGTAACATCAGGGTAGAAAATGAGTTCAACCCCAAGCCAAATGAGTTCAATCCCTGCTAAGAGATTGAGATTATCGCATAGTGTTTTAGAAAGGATTGTGATATGTAGTGTAATAATAATATAAATGCATTTATTTCCTTCCTCAATACAAAGAATGGTTCGTCATCCACTAACATAGGTAAAGTGCTTTGTATCTTATGCAAAGAGATAGAGTTAGATTATTTCACACACCTCCTTTCTTTGTTTTGACTGAAAAAATTTGAGTTCATTGATGACCGGAAAAACTAGTTGATAAACCTGTATAAAGCATTCATTCTGCATAGCATGAAGCATTAAAGAGCATCTATGGTGAAAATGATCTTTTGTAAGCTGTTTAGACAGATCTGTGTATAGGTATAGTGAGTCCACTGTCACATTAAGGTAATATTAAGACAATAAGTCTCTTTTTTTAAATTTCCTGACATTAAAATAGGATTCAAATCTCTCCAATTTTTAGGCCCACCACAGCGTGACGTAGGAGTGTGGTTCCCCCACCCACTGAATTGATTAACAGCTGCATATTAACATGTCTCCTTAGTAACACATATAATCATATTAACAAGACAGGATGTGCAAAAAGCTACTGGGATTAAAAGATCTGGGACCTCATGTATCAAAACTTTGCGTATGCCAGATTTTACGCTCATGTTTTGATGTACTAACGATAAAATGAATGTGAGAATGTGCGATGGTACATGCCAACTTCATGCCTGGCGTATGTGCATTTCTTGTGTGTGTTTGTTATTTTCCATTGGCGACTCCTAGAGGCAATTGTGTTAAATTGCACACTACAAGCTGTATGGCAGTGGTCCCCAACCCCCGGGTCACGGACCGGAACCGGTACGTGGATAAATCAGTACCGGGCCGCACAAGAATTAATTATCTTTAAGTTGGCAGATAAAGTAGCTACATTTAAAGCCAAACTGGAGTTGTGGGGACGACGCGTGAACAGAGGCATATTGGACATGTTTCAAAGATTAGCGGGGATTTTGTGTGAGACTGAGCCTGCGCACTCACTCACCAAGCTGATGCACGATCACCAGTCTTCTCTGTTAAAAGAGTTTGAGCGCTACTTCCCAACCTCTAAGGACCCACAAACGGCTAAGGAATGGATACGTGACCCATTTGTCAACAAACCAGCTGAATCCAGTATGTCCGTGCAAAAAGAAGACCAACTGCTGGAGATCGCAAATGACGGCCGCCTTAAAACAGTGTTCTAGACAACAACTCTGTCGGTGTTCTGGATTAAAGTCTTGGCAGAATACCCAGAGATCACTAACACAGCGCTGAAAACCCTGTTGCCATTTCCAACATCCTATCTGTGTGAAGCGGGGTTTTCTGCAGTGACAGCCACCAAAACAAGGCAAAGGAGTAGATTGGACACAAGCAACACACTTCGGGTTTCAATAGCCCCTTTCACACAGATACCGGTAAATATATGGAAAATTTCCGGAATGACTTTACCGGTTAATTCAAAAAAGCGATGTTCACACAGGCGAGGACGTTCGGAATTTTTCCAGAAAAGATCATTCACACATCTATTCCTAGATACCGGTAATTCTGACATCATTAACCAGAAATGAGCTCTAAACGGCAGCGCTTGTGTTTGTAAACATTTGACTACATCACAAACTCTGTGGATGGATCAGTATTGTGAACAACTCCGATGAAAACATATAGAGAAACACTTTCGCATGTCGATACATGATATGTACATGATATGTGTGTTTGCTGGCGCTCACGGGCTGTTTCACGGGCACACGCAAAGCTTGAAGACAAACAAACAACGGCTTATCATAAGCATCTTATCGATAATTATTTACACGGTTGGCATTAAGATGAACATAAAACGTTATCTGCCTAATTTCTAGCAGCTAAATGTGTCTGGAAAAATATTCAAAGGCTTTTATTCTCATAAACCGCGTGGACGTGAATGCGTCTCACTGTTCTGATTGGCTAAAACAAACTTCTCACGTCAGCACGTTCTAGACGTGCACACGCCTATTCCGGCAATCTTCCTTCTGCCTTTACCCCTGGATGGGACCATCTCGTTGCAAAGAAACAAGCTCAGGGCTCCCATTGATTAAGCGTTACGGACAGTTTTTGATGTTATAATATGTTATATTGTTGGAGCAATGTGTTAATTAAGGTATTACTTCCTAATGTTATAATAGCATTGTAATTTCGGAGCAATGTGCGAATAAAGTTCCATACGAGTACACAGTGGACTCACGTTTATTATTATTATTGTTATTTTAACTCCCTGGTCCACAGTAAAATTGTCAAGCATTGACCAGTCCACAGTTAGAAAAAGGTTGGGGACCACTGCTGTATGGGACAGGTTCATCCGCATGTCTAGCAGATATTTAAGGTTTCCATACCATGCGGTTGACCAGCAAAACATTAAAGTGCAATTTGCAGCAATCGCCGGTTTACCCAATGTAATCGGAGCGACCTATTGCACGGACATTGGTATAAAGGCACCATCTGAAGACGAACGTCTTCATCAGACGCTGGATTCGAACCGAGTTCATACTCGAACATGTCAAAACATGTTGCCATGCGTTTTACGAGCTATGCCACTCACAATGTTAAAGATACTACAAAATTCTACAGCTTTACATTGCACTATTTCTTTTTTAATTCACTCAGTGCGATGTTTAGACCCAACTGTGTTTACCGCATCAGCTAAACTCTCCCACTCTATTTTTTTCTTTTGTTATTAATTCCGGAGGACAAACTTGCAAATAACACCTATTTTCTCCGGTCTACCTCCGAAAGCAGCACCTCCAAATCACATTCTGTTCAAAATTTTCTTTTTGCTTGCTTTTGCCATTGCTTTTTCGTTGGTTTTTGCCAAAGTATAGTAATTAGCATATTCATACGGGGGAGGAGGCAGGGAGGGGTTTTGCACTCGTGCACATGCGCTTAGTTTCACGTTCATTCGGATGTACAAAGAGAATATGCGTGTGATTCCGCGTATGCACTGTTTCATATATCTGAATTTTTTTACTGCTTACGCACATTTACAGCTTTGTGCGTACGCAATGTCTTAGTATGATTTCAACACAAGTCTTCATACATGAGGCCCCAGATCAGTTTGCTGTGATCATTAACCGTCATCAAATGTGATCAAGAATTAGTTTTTCTTCACACTTTACTTTATCACAGCAGCCACATGTCAATACAATTATAAAAGACGCTTCAATCCCTATTTGTGGATGTTAAATCATGTTTATTTTGTACATTTACGAATATTCATACAGCAGTGTATATTAACGTGTATCCTGTCACATTTGCAATGCAAATACAGTGCAAAATTAAACGTGTGCACTGTGTGTGTGTGTGTGTGTGGGAGTGTGTGTGTGTCTGTGTGTGTCTGTGTGTGTGCGTGAACTTTGTAATGATATTGTGTGTGACTTGTTGCTAAATTAACTTCACAACAAATACATCAAATAATCATTGGGAAAGTTCTTACTGTGGTATTTCTCACAAACGTTATGTGAGATATGCTTCCTTCATGTCTGTCACTGTGCTGTTTATCTAATGCAGTTGAGGCGAATATTGAGGCACACTCTGACAGGCAAGTGGGAATGGTGGGCGGGGAGAACTAGCATTAAAGGCACTGACAACAAACAAACAAACAAAAAAAATACTACTATATTCTGAAAGGTATAATAAATAATCTGATGCGTGTTTTGAGCTGAAACTTTACAGACACATGGAATTACAAACTTTTATTTTGAATGTAATGACATTGTAATTACCTTGTAATTACATTTGAGATGTAACATGTAAATAAAAACTTTTAGGAGTATCCCGCAAATGCACAGAGACTCCCAGATACCCGCAAATGAATGATAATCTCTCGCAAACCGGTCCTTAAATACATTGCACACCCCTCTCCACTGCATCCCTCCTAGCTCTTCAGGTATGTCGCGCGCAACTCACTCCCACCGTCCTTCAGGTAGCCTACGTCTCGTACGCACACACCCCTACTCAGATACGTCGCTCACTCCACCCCTAACACACCTCAACGAGCCTGACACAGACACACACACACACAAAACGTGCTGGAGCGACTCCCTTCAGATTCAACGCGCATGATCGCGTTAATCAAATTCGCTTAAACTAAGCGTTTTAAAGTATTACTGTATTTTACAAGGATTCTGACACAACAACGCAAAGCATACGCTTTCATTGTGTTTAATGAGGAAACACGTTAAACTTGGAGGCTCATGCTGAAAGGCAAAGTAATGCCCTGTCTTTGACAGCTCGCATCTTCACCAGAGACTTTCTGAGTACATTTACATAAGACACCAATACTCTGATTTTAATATGATTAAGATTATACTCTTATTAAAAGACTACCGTTTAAGCAGCGATTTTGTTACCTTAAAGGAACACAGAGTCACAAAATGCGGAGGATTTTCTTTCTGTTCACCATGCGGTATCAACTTATAACAGAAGTCGAAAGTTAAAAATGAAACACCCGAAATTGCATGAAACTCTGGATAACCTGGTGATGTGACAAATTGTTTTATATTGAAACTTGCCTTTTAAAAGTGCTTCCTTGGTCTTATCCACATTTCTTGCATGTTGAACACAGTCCACCACTACAGGAAGTAAAAAAAAAACCTGCAACTGCTTTAATTGTGTTAATTCTTTTTAACGCGTTAATTATTTAAAATTATTCGCATGCGTTAACACACTAATTTTGACAGCACTAATATGCATATATATATATATATATATATATATATATATATATATATATATATATATATATATATATATATATATATATATATATATATATATTATATATTTATTTATTTTATGGTACTTTATGATACTACTTTATGATACTATGAATGTCCAAAATGTGATATATATATATATATATATATATATATATATATATATATATATATATATATATATATATATATATATATATATGTATATATATATATATATATATATATATATATATATATATATATATATATATATATATATATATATATATATATATATATATATATATATATATTGTTTGAAATAATTTAATTGGTGTTGCAGCATTATGAGCTTTAACACAGAACTTATAAATAACACCTTATGGATACTTTACCACAACTTAAAGTCCAACAGCTTTCATTTATTCCATTCTTTTTTGCTAAATATTATTGAAAACAATCATAATATTGTATTATCATGTATACAACATACAGTAAATATAAATATTTCCTCTAATACACTGTTCCCTGAATTTATATCTATTCAGAAGTATTATTGCCATTAAAACTAGATTTTATCCATAATGCAAATGCCATTATTACATGACTAATCAACATTATATTACTATCAATCATGTTGTTATTGTTACAACATTGTAATTACATCCAAGATATTATTTATAAATCTAAATGTTTCTTTGTATATTTCATGTAAAATATTTTTGTATTTATATGTAAATTTATGCAGTACATATGTAATTACAAACTTTTATTTTGGATGTATTATTTTGATCACCATGCCTTTACTACAATGCAATTACATTGTTATAAAATTGCAAGTATATCTATGATTGCATTGTCATTTTTTTTGTATATTTGATGTACATTACAGTATCGCAACCTTGGAATTATAAGGTTCCATTTTTTGTCAAAATTTAGTTATTCACACATATATATATATCAAATGACAACTTAGTTACATTATGTGATGTTTTTTTATTTACTTAAGAGCTATCAATGGCTCAGAACAAAGACCTGTGGCTTCTATGTGATCAAAGTCAGAGACTACAGCCTTCGTCACAGTCTCTGCCTCCTTCTCAACAACAGCCTCCTTGTCAGAAGGTATTACACCAGATTTAACTAGGTCTTCAAACAATTCTTTCTTAATTACCTGTTTAGTTGACTCTAAAATAATTTTAATGTGAAATAAATATGCAATTTCAGTTAAATCTCTTTTTCTACAGCAATTAAACACTTCCAATGAAAGACTTCTCTGAAATCTTGATAAAGGTGTAAAATATGTGCCCTTTAATACAAGCATAGAAACTCGAATTCTGGTCAAAATGTAAAGCTTAAAAGGCGAGAATGTAGTAACCATATTTTTTGTGCACTTTGAGGTTTCAGACTTTATTTACATTAACAGCCACCTACATTATACACTTCATAAAAGATAATTTAAAAAAAAGCATAAAAGGGAATTTCCGATGAATTTCAGGCCAAATTAATCTCATGCAGAATACAAATAAAATCTCATGGCAAGTCATCATGAAAATATTTATATTTTATGAATAAAGAAGAAAAATATACTCACAATGCTGTTTACCCTACTAAGCTTCTCACCGCTTTCTTTGTTATAAAATGACTGTGTTGTGTATGCGTGTGTTATTCTCCATCATCACCTCATTAAGGCTGGAACAGCAGGTGAGCAGAACCCGGCCAATGAGAGCTTTAATCAATCAGCTGCTAATGATGCATGCTGGGACAGGGGTAGTGTGAGGTGACTGATGCGGATCTTTAGCATTGGTTAAGCGGAGAGCGAAATGTGTGGTGGGCTTTCTTTTCGGGGGCAAAAACTGTTAAATATCTCAGGGAGAATCATACATACTCAGAAGTAATCAAGAGAGTAGTCAGAAAAATAGCTTGAGGTGCAGATGGCCCTTGTTTTCCGGCACAGAGGCATATTACATAAGTGGATTGAGCCCAGAAGCCTGAGCCTGCCAGGTCTTGCTGTTGCATCCTGGGAAATTTGTGCATATGGATATGTGCAAAGGAGTGGAAAGATAGATTGTGCGTGGAACTGTAAATAGATCAAGTGTTAATAAGATAAATATTTTGAACTCTGTCACAGTTTTGTATAACTACATGCTTTAATTATTCACTCTATTAGCATTTTCTACCTGGGAGGGTGTATATTTCTGTGTTTATTATTAGTAAATGGTGGTAAATATGTAGCTGAAGTTTACAGAATCAAGTGTCAGAAAAAAACAATTTACAGAATTTTAAAGGTGCAGTAATTGATCTTGCAAAATTGCTAACCAGTTAGAATAATATCTTTGAAACACAATCCCTCCTCTGCCGTCGAAATCCACGCCCATGTTTTAACGTGCAAAGAAATATGGATAAGATCAAGGAAGCACTTTTAGAAAGAAAGTTTCAGTATAAAACAATTAATGTCACATGATCAGGCTATCCAGCATTTCCTCCAGAGTTTCATGCGATTTCAGGTGTTTCATTTTTAATCTTTAAACTCTAACTGCAGTTCAGCAGTTCACTCTCATTCAGCAACATATTGTTTATGCACCGTGATAATTATTGGATGAAAATATGAAGTATAAGGGCTGTTGGAAGAGTGCTGTTTTAATGGAATTTGATACCGCATAGTGAACGGAAATTAAAACCTCTGCATTTTTGACTCGGGTGGTCATTTAAGGTAATCAAAAATCCCTGCTAACACGGTAGACTCTTAATCAATATTATCTTAATCATAAAAGTGGAATATTGGTGTCCATGTAAATGTATTCCGTAAAAGTGCCAGATGATATCAAAGACAGCCCATTTCTCTGCCCTTAAAGGACTATGAAACCCCCTTGTTTCAGCAGGTTTTTTTTCACACCTCTACTTTGTAAAAAAGTCTGGAAAGTGGGCGTGTCCAGCTCTGTTTAGGGGGGAGTGTCGGAGAAGGTGAAGGTCCGTAAAATATTTGCATAAAATGGGAGTGTTGGTTTGGGCATGCAATTGATTGTGGTGCTTACATGTTTACACTCGGAGAGCAGCATTTACAGCAGATTTTTCCAGTCCATAATATTGTAGTGATATTAAAGTACGGTAAACTGAGAAACTAAATCATTCAGACTAAGGTCTGTCTTTAAACTCTGAAGGAGTACTGCTGACGATACGAACTAACTTTGCTTCTGAATAAACAAACAAAGACCACTGGTCGCTCACTTACCAAATCTGTATAGACAGGAGCTGCATCTTTATTAAAAGGAGACAAGAGGCAAATCTGGATTTCACCATTTACAGATGAGAAAAGCTCTCGTCGCATGCACTGTAATCCACCCGTGAGTCCAGCTGCACTCTCATAACGGGAAAATGAAAACAAAACCTTTACTGCAGCAAATTGTAAAAGTCTTCGAAGCTATCATGCATAATAATGGTGTTGCACCACATACACAATAGAGCACGCTGATTGGTTTAAATCAAGTCTTACTCTTGAATAAATGCAGCACACTCCGAGACATAATAAGGTACTCCCAGGTACATGCTAGAATACATGTTAAGATCTCATGGTCGTGACGCAGCTTCAAAAATTCGTTTTAAATCGGAAGCACAAATTTGCTCGAAATAACGCTAAGACAACCATTTTTTACTTTTTAGAGAAATATATGTGTCTTAATAGTGCTTTTAGCAGCGTGGGACACATATACAACTGTCAAAAGCTCAGAAAATGTGTTTTGGTGTTTCGTGACCTTTTAATGGCTCATTTCCACTGACTGGTACAGTACGGTACTTTCGGGTCGGTATGGGTCACCTTTGTCAGGCTTGCATTTCCACTAGGAATGGTACCCTTTTGGTGGGCGTGGTGTATGACAAAGTTTCATTCGACGTCATGCTCGCTCGAGAAAATGTCTATGTCTTATAACTGCAGATCAATGACAGTGCGAAATAGCCTACTGTAACGTCTGTAATTATTTTAAATAAATAAATGAACATATATAAACACATACAGACACTTACAGTCCTCGATATGTTACCAACTAGAGAAAAAGTACACAACAGCATACATTTAGTCCTTAATTAGGTTCAATACAACACAAAGTATAGCCTACAGTATAGCCTAACCTCTCATCTGTGTCTATAATCTTCAGCAGCACATGTAGCCTCTGTTAGAGAGTTATTCCATCATTCCCAGTTCATATTAGTCCAAAAGTTGATGATAAAAATATAATAAGGCAGTTTGTTCACATTTGCTGAAGAAATAATGTGCTCCTTGGCTTTCCATTTTTTTCGCGCTCCACTCTCGCGTTTGTCCTTTTCTTTCTGAATGTGTCATTCTCGTGTTTGTCAGCTTCTCACAGGATCGGGTTTCCAAAGCTTGTCAATAATCAAGCAAACATTATTATTATCAGCTCAAGAAGTTAGTTATTTCAGATATAGACGCGCAGCGGCAGCAAGTAATCTCTCGCTGTGCATTTTAAACATGGTGGGTCCTTTGTTTACATTCTGGCTTATTGCGTAAGCGAATGACGTATTGCTGTAAACCAATAGCGTTCAGCTGCGTGTCTAGCTCCACCTTTTGGTACCCTTTCTTGTGTTTGGGACCCTTTCGAAAGGGTGCCAAAAAAGTGGTACCGTACGGTTTGGTTCGGTACGCCTTTTGACAGTGGAAACGGCCATAAAAGCATACCAAACCGAACCACACGTCATTATAATGACGTCATTATTAAGGAATCCCTCGCTTACCGTGTGCGCTGTACTGTGTGTGTGTGTGTGTGTGTGTGTGTGTGTGTGAGCAAATGACTGACAGTTGCTAACTGTCCAAAGTCTCTTTAAGGCATTCTATATGTATTCTATAGTCGTTGCGGTGTCTGTATACCTCAAATCTGTTTAGAATTAAATGTTTAGAGATGGTGTGACCAAAGTCCCTGTAAGAAGTCTATAGTTGGTACCTGCCATTGATGTACCCCTTGGCCACATTGTCCCCCGATAATGTCAATAGACTGTCTTAGCAACTGGCTAAATGTTAAGGAGGACTAAGCAAAAATGTTTCTGCTTTATAATTAATGTTCTTAACTTGCAATGCTATTTTTATTTTATTTTTTTTACAATGAATACAATTGTTTGTATTCAGTAATTTATTATTATTATTATTATTATTATTATCCATTTTCCATATTTACAATGCCTGTATTTAGTTTTTTTTGTAGTCCACTTATAGAATGCAACATAGAAATAATTTTTGTTTGTTATTTGCATTGATTGTTTTGAAATGCAAATGCCACTTACATGCCTATGTTTTTATTTCTGTAATAAATATGGTGTTTCATGATTAATTATGATTAATTACAAAAAGGTGTCATTAATTAGTTATTTTTTTTAGTCACTTGACAGCCCTACTTGTGTTGGCAGACCCTAAAATAATATACTACTACATGTAGTAATATAATTCAAAATAAAATCTTTAATACTTAAAACTTATTATGATATAATAAAAACAGCATAATTTATCAAAACATCATTAGCACAAATAAAGATAAAATGTAAATGGTGAAAGTTAAAGACAAAAAAACAAACAAAAAACAAACTAACAAACAAATAATAGTAATAAAATTAGAGTTTTTTTTTAAATACATTAATAAATGGATTAATCAATAAATATTAGGATGGAGTTACAGTAGGTTAAGGTAGGTTAACCTACCAAACGTCACATTTTAAAGTATACTGTACTGCTGCACAGCCTCCATCTTTGTATTATTATTGAATTTGTCCAGGGACATCCTTGTTTCTTAATTGATGAAATTCGCCTCTGGTTAGTTTTTGGAATACCAGTCTCTGCTTTTGTAATACCATTGGGAGTGAGGCTGTGAAATTTGGGCTACATCAGAGAGCATGCTGGGAGAAAACTCCGAATAGCCAATGGGTATGAAGCATGAATAGACTAATGCAGAAGGTTAGTCTCTTGTATTCTTTATTTAAACGTCTGATTAATTCTTTTACTTTTCTCCATGGCGGCTCCCTGCACCTCCTGATGTTCAACGGCTCTTTTAACATTGTAATGATGGACCATATTTTAGCCTGTGTGTGTGTGCGCATGTAACAATGCTGCTTTGTCTCCTACAGAGTGCTGCAGTTTACAATAGGTCTTTTATCCAGCAAGTGTTGTGTTTCCAGTCTGCAGGCTGCCTCCTCAAGTCAAAAGTGTGACAGCTTGCAGTGCCCTTACTCTATATGCAAACACACACACGCACACACATTTGTACCGATATCTTTGTGGAGACGTGCCATAGACTTCTATTGTTTTCAACCTGACATATGAAACTCTATATATGCTATTCCTCATAGAAACCGTTGCACTTTTCATTATTTTCAGATGAACATCATTTAGTATTTTTTAATAGTTTACTTCCTCAGGCCCTGCAATGTCAAAAAGAAATATATTTATATTTTCTTTGCTTTTTCATACACTCTTCGCTAGTCATATTGTTACATCTTTGTTGCATCACTATTCTAAACTGATATATTCATTCCTCACAATGCCTAAAGAAAACAAGAAAATAAAAAGGTAACTCTATATAAAAAAAAACAAAAAAAAAACACAATTACAGGTTAAAGTCATGTTAAGCTCAATGGACAGCAGTTAAGGCATTAAGTTGAATACCATGGGAAAAAAATGCCAAAGAAGGAGCATTAGCTAGGGGCTTCATTTATAAATTACTGCTTATAAATCAAACTGAACCTCCTTATAGTATATTAGTACTGACATATGACTCATTTACTAAAATAGCACTTTATGCCGAATGAGACATTTAATCTGTGTAGAAATTCTGGATTTATGAAGCTTGATTAGTGGAGAATTATAGTTTATAGCAACAGATTTCGACTGTAATCTAAAGCATCTGCCAAAAGTCTTTTTGTTTGTTCATAAATATGTGTATAAAATGATTTATAAGTGAGGATCAATAAAGGTTCTATTTAAAACAAGCTGACCACTTTAGAACATTTTAGGAAATGACATTTATTTACAGTTATGATTACAGTTCATAAGTTGTCACACAACTACTATAATGTACGGTGGCTAAGAGAGCTTCGTGCTGCAATTTAAGAAAACACATGCAATTACAAAAAACGCCAGCAAATTGAGAATCAATCAATCATCAAAATTAAGATCTTAATACGTTTGACAGCACACGTGCTGCTAATCCTCACAATGCAAACACATAAACACGTTCTAGCGTTCTCCAGCCTCCGACGCCTAGAATGGTCATGCTAACTGAGCCAGGTTTCTTCTGAAGTTCTTTTCCTTATTTTTCGCCTGTTGGTGAAGTGATTTTTTCATTGCCACTGTTGCCACTGGCTTTCATAGTTCGGGACCTGTAGAGCTGCGCATCAATGCATTACCCTTCAATGTTTGAACTACCAGCAGTGAATATTAAAACACATTGAACTGAATTGAGCTAATCTAAACTGGACTAAACCTAACCTCTGAAAACTGAACTGACACTGTTTTAATTCACTATAGTCTTCTATGTGAAGCTGCTTTGACACAGTCTACATTGTAAAAGCGCTATACAAATAAAGATGAATTGATTTTATTCATTCATTCATTTTCTTGTCGGCTTAGTCCCTTTATTAATCCGGGGTCACCACAGCTGAATGAACCGCCAACTTATCCAGCAAGTTTTTACGCAGCAGATGCCCTTCCAGCCACAACCCATCTCTGGGAAACATCCACACACACATTCACACACACGCTCATACACTACGGACAATTTAGCCTATCCCAACTCACTTGTACCGCATGTCTTTGGACTGTGGGGGAAACCGGAGCACCCGGAGGAAACCCACGCGAAGGCAGGGAGAACATGCAAACTCCACACAGAAACGGCAACTGAGCCAAGGTTCGAACCAGCGACCCAGCGACTTTATGCTGTGAGGCGACATCACTACCTACTGCGCCACTGCCTCGCCCGACATAGGAATCGGGATATTAAAATAAACAAACAAAAAAAAACTAACATTTCAAAGATCACCTACAACGTCACTGAGCAATAATCATGGCACAGTGATTTTGGTTCCCCTTGAAACATTTCCGTTGTGTTCCATTCTCTTTGTTTTGTGAGAAATGCAGTGCATTTTATTAATGTTTGTGTTGTATAAAAATATAGCGCATTTTTTTATTTGGATGCGTTGTAAGAATTTGCAGCATGTATGCTTTAAAACGGATTTTTTCTTACTTCGCTGTTTTTTTTGGAATTGCATGTGTTTTCTTAAATTGCAGCACGGTAAGCTCTCTCAGCAACCATAATGATGTTTATTTAAAGATAAATTAAATGTGTGTGAATTACCTGATGTGGCTCTGAAGTGTTTGGCTATTTCTGTTGAAACTTAAATGTTAACTGCTTCAAGAATGGCAGCTAAATGACAATGTCACATTTCATGTTTTTATTCATAGTCTTGGGTCAATGCTGACAGTGTCAGTGGGTCAATGTGGAATGGCAGACCCAGCCAGAATGGCAAACCGAGAGTGTGTGTTTTCTTTTTGTAATAAATTGTAATTTCATAGCAAAACATAATATTTTGTATCAAAATTGTGGTATCCAAATGTTAGTTAATTGCTTTGCATACTGCATTATTTATTTATTTATTTATTTATTTATTTACTGTTGTACACTGCAAGGACCCAAGGGCATGAATGAAATGATTGGTGAAATGGTGCTGAAAAAGACATGTACAGCTTTGTTCACACTGCCTGCAACTTCGTAATGAAATATAAAAAATAAAATACCGGAAAAGCAGGTCCCATGAAGGTAAGTGGTCAGCAGGTAGTGCAAAAAGGAACAGAAACACTCCATAGTGGTGGCACTCCATAGCATTCATTTTGAAAATGAAATTCAGCCAGACATACCATTGGCTACATAATTCATGCTCTTTAAAAGTGTAGACGAAGGAACGTATCCACAAGGAACCTGTATTAAATTCATATGGACTTCTAGATTGACAGATTGCTTTATTGTATTCAGATAAGAAATGGCTCCCTCCCTGTTTCACAGATCTGCTTCTTCACTCTTTCTGCCTCTCCCATTTTGAAAATAAGAATCCCAGGTATATTATTTAGTTTAGATAAACGTAAAATTGAGAGAAAATATCATTGCTGTAATCTCACTAGGAATCATTGTGGCCAATCAAATCTTGGGTCCTGCATATTAATAATCTGTTCTGCGTTTTCACTGGGTGTTTTCAGCTATGCCCAATTTTCATTCAATGACACCTTTAAAAAATATTTATTTTTCCTGATGAATCATCTGTTGAACTGCATTCTAATAATCACAAATACTGCAAAAGACCTATTGGAACCTACATCGACCCACGGTTTGGGGTTACGTTCAGTATGGGGGCGTGCAAGAGATCTGCAGAGTGGATGGCTACATCAACAGCCTGAGGTATCAAGACATTTGTGCTGCCCATTACATAATAAACAAAAGAAGAGGGAAATTGTTCAGCAGGATAGCTCTCCTTTTCATGCTTCAGCCTCCACATGAAAGCAAAGAAAATCAAGGTGTTTCAGAGTTGGCCAGCCCAGTCACCAGAGATGAACATTATTGAGCTTGTCTGGGGTAATATTAAGGAGGCATTGAAGATTAATCCAGTGAATATTGTATGCAAGAACGCTTTCTTTACTATTCCAGATGACTTCATAAGTTATTTTAGTCATTGCAGACAGGTATGGATGCAGTCCTCTAAGCTCATGGGAGTCATACACAATATTAATTCTTTTTTCCGCTGCACCATGATAGTGTATTCTATATTGTAAATTTTTTCTATTATGTGACAACACTTTTGTCTAAGCAAAGTCAGACTTTACTGTCCTCATTAAGTAATAAAAAAGCAGGCTTGATCATGTTTTATTTTGGTAAAATAAGCACAATCTAGAGGCCTTTACATTTCATATAAGCAATTTCTGAAATGATCAACTAGAAGTCAAGTTATTATTTGTTGTTCCTAAAACTTGGATAGGTTTTTAGACTTTATCAGGTAGGTTGTTTCTGTGATGGGTGCCACTATTTAGAAATACAATTATTAAAACGTTTTAACATAAATTTAAACTAAGGTGCAAAACAGGCTATAAACTCTAAACTCTAAACCCCAAAATAGCATGACACTATTTAAGGTTAAAGAAAGGACATTTGATTTGAAATAGGTCCATACAGAAAAGTTTTTTACCCACTTGTAGAAACATTCACTTGCAATAATAATATTGATTGTCTTTGGCACTATTTTTTCCTAACTCTGCTTTTCTTTCGGAGTGTCTTTCTCTCTGTATGCATCTCTGCAGCTGCTCTGTGGTTTCTCCAGCTGAACAGTCTTTTTGGGTTCTTTGCAATCTGCCCCCCAGCTGCCTCAATTAGAGTCACGATCTTATGGGCCATCCCGTCCAAGGACAGCGCTCTCTCTCTCTTTTTCTCGCTCTCACCGCCCCTCTCTAACCAGCAGATGGTTAATGATTCATGGACAGGGTTGGTAGCAGTGTGCACGTGTTTTGGTGAGTGTAGCATTTCTAAGGACGTTCCAAGGTGTGTTTTTGAGCATGTACGTGTGAATACTCTGAATGGGGGATGGTAGGTTGAGGTCACTTGCACTCAAAAACATGTTTTTGTGTTTCTCATTGCTAAATGCTGACATAGCTGGAAGCATTTGAATCACTGATTCTCTCTTTCTGGATATATATATATATATATATATATATATATATATATATATATATATATATATATATATATATATATATATATATATCACATTTCTAAACATAATAGTTTTAAAAACTCATCTCTAATAATGGATTTATTTTATCTTTGCCATGATGACAGTGAATCATATTTGACTAGATATTTTTCAAGACACTTCTATACAGTGACATTTAAAGGCTTAACTGGGTTAATTAGGTTAACTAGGCAGGTTAGGGTAATTAGGCAAGTTATTGTATAATGATGGTTTGTTCTGTAAACTATCAAAAAAAAAAAAAAAAAAAAAAAATATATATATATAGCTGTAAGGGGCTAATAATTTTGTCCTTAAAATGGTGTTTAAAAATAAAAACTGTTTTTATTCTAGCTGAAATAAAACAAATAAGACTTTTTCCAGAAGAAAAAAAAAATATTATCAGACATACTGTGAATATCCACTTGCTCTGTTAAACATCATTTGGGAAATATTTAAAATAGAAATTCAAAGGGGGTCTAATAAGTCAGACTTCAACTGTGTGCGATGTGTGTATATATATATATATATATATATATATATATATATATATATATATATATATATATATATATATATATATATATATATATATTTCAGGCAAAATATAGCAAAAAAAAAATTAAATAAAAAAAATCTTCTAAATTTTTTGCTTCTATTAAATGTGTATTTAATATTGTTCCGTAACATATAAATTTGGGTGTACTAGTTTTTGGACCATTAACGTAAGTTAGATAAGCTTCAGATTTGCCTTCAGTACTGTGTAATCTATTATTTACGCACAAATATAATATTGTGTACCTTCTATTAAAAATATGAATTTAAAAGATAGATTTGTGAGGGGTGTACTTCCACAAGTCAATTAATGCTCATTACACTATTAGTATAATATTAATAGACTAAGGCCCCATTTACACTAGTGCGTTTTAGTTTTAAAACGGCGTTTTAGAATGAAAACGATCCGCGTCCACACTCGCGTTTTACCCAGCGTTTCTGAACTGCTCTCCGTCCACACCAAAACGCTGAAAATGCACATCACGTGACCACACAGACACTCTCGGGCAAGCGCTGCAGCCCATCTACCCAGATGAGAGCTCTTATAGTCGAACTTCTCATCAAGCATCTCCCGCTGGATCTAATCTTTCTATATTTATTAAACAGGATATTTTATTCATCTTGTTGTCTTTATCTAACGACATATTCCCTGACTTTGGTCATTGGAATCTATTACTTGTTCTCAGGTAACGTGTTTTGGCTGAGCGCAAAGATAAGTTAATGATTAATGTAACCACGTAGCCTATTTTGTATATTGACTGATCGCTTGCCTTTATTTCCTATAATGTATAAACTTATTGTATGTTATACTTTTATAATGGCCATTATCGATAATTAAAACTGATATTCAGCAAAAGAGACGGTGTTTCGTATTTTCACTGAAATTGAAAGGAGGCAGTTGTTATCGGCTCCGTTTTGTTATAAATATCCACACAGTGAAGATGACGCTCATGCAGCACGGCGCCTCAACATTTCTGCTGTCTAAGGTGCCAATATTAAAATAAAAATAGGCAGTTCCTTAAATCATGTTTACATTTTATTGTTGAGAAAGTGAAACAACGTAGCCAGGGTGATGTGAATGAAGTTATAAAGTACACTGTTCCCTTTGAAGATTTACGCGTTTTCCATATCAAACTGAGAAGAATAGACTGCAGCCTTGATCAAACTTGCGAAGTCTGAACTTACAAGGAGAGAATGCAGGACTGAACTGTGTGTGTTAGGCTACTTAATATTGAGGAAAAGCCCCAATCAGAGAGGCGAATGTCTGCAGCCCCGCCTCCGTTTTCAGATTTCTCCGTTTTTGCTCATCCACACTGAGACGGAGCAGCAGCGTTTCAGAATGAAAACGGCCTCTCCAGCATTTTCGAAACGCTCCGTTTTCGTTGCTCGAGAACTCCGCCGTAGTGTGGACGGTTGGCGTAACCGTAGCAAAACTTATGCGTTTTCAAACTAAAACGCATTAGTGTAAACGGGGCCTAAGTTGGGGATAATAGATCTAGAGTTCAATCTAATATATAGTTGCAAATTTGTACTAGGCAAGGCAGTGTCACAGCAAGAAGGTCGCTGGGTCGCTGGTTTGAACCTCGGCTCAGTTGGCGTTTCTGTTTGGAGTTTGCATGTTCTCCCTGCCTTCGCGTGGGTTTCCTCCGGGTGCTCTGGTTTCCCCCACAGTCCAAAGACATGTGGTAGAGGTGAATTGGGTAGGCTAAATTGTCCGTAGTGTATGAGTGTGTGTGTGAATGTGTGTGAGGATATTTCCCAGAGATAAGTTGCGGCAGGAAGGGCATCCGCTGCGTAAAAACTTGCTGGATAAGTTGGCGGTTAATTTCGCTGTGGCGACCCTGGATTAATAAATAGACTAAGCCGACAAGAAAATGAATGAATGAAATTTGTACTATGATACTCTTCCCGCACCAATCTTGCATCATCTTGTGTTAAAAGTTTGGACTAGCAACAAGACTATTTTACTAAGCTAAATCTAAAACTAACACTAAAACTATTGGTCAGAAACGTTTCATTAATAAAATAAAATAATAATAATAATAATAATAATAATAATAATAATAATAATAAATAAATAAATAAATAATAAGTTAATAAATTCTAATAAACTAACATTACTTTCCCACTGTTACTAGTTTGTCCAGTTAGCTGTATATTGGCGGACTTAAGATGCAGAGATGAGTTGACCAGTATAATGTGGTTTGAGTCTGGTGAAGAATGGTTTCAGAAAACTAAAACTAAAAACTAAAACAAGCCAAAAAATAAATAAATAAATAAATAAATAAATAAATAAATAAATAAATAAATAAATAAATAAATAAATAAACAAGTGAATAACAGGTTGAGAATGTGGTAAAATCTGAACACGTGGTAAAAATCAGAACAGAAATTTACTGTTTCTGGATTGCTTTTTACAACTGTCAGTTGGGTTTACAGAAGTGAGTGGGTGGGCGGGTCAATCTGTGCTTTTGAAAACACTATTGGTTGGGAAAGGAGGAGGATGAGTCAATCGGTTAGTCAGTCAGTCAGTTGACAGCGGTCTCTAGTGGATTTACACAAGAACAGCAGGCACGAATGGCACTCGTGAGAGAAATTTGAGATCTCAAAAAGCGTACACAGCGTCCTCTGGGGGATTTACGAAAACAAAAACTGCAAAAAAATGTCGCCCCTGGGACTAATTTTGAGCTCTTTAGAAATGCATATAGCGTTATGTTTTCAGAATTAGCCTGCGTTGCAACAGTGTGTCAGCTAATACTAATAAACTAAAAGAGTCACTAAAAAATGAGCTAAATTACAATTAATTAGCAATAAAATAATTAGCAATAAATATTGTAATTATCTAAATTAATTAGCTGTCATTCTGTAGAGGAAAATCTGACCTGCGGCTATTTAGAGATACACATTTTCTTAATTTAACCCCCAAAAGTAAACTAGGCTTGTTTTAACTTCATACATTATCTCATGGACATGGTTGTCTCAGTTCTTTACAATTTTTACCTTCATTAGTTGCATTTTTATGATTTTGCATTCAGTGTTTGTTCAAACAATATTTTTTATAAGAGGTTTGCACAAGATTTAATACAAGCTGTGCAAACATTAAACTTAGATTTGCTAAACAATGCTCTGGTCAACACTGCAGGTGTACTGATAACTCTGTTAAGCTGTAATTAGTAAAACTAAAACTAAATAAAAAACTAAAACTAATAAAACTGTTAAATGAACTAAAACTAAACTCAAATTTACAACAACATTTTAAAAAATATGGCAATGAAAACTTGAAAACTGCCAAACTATAATTGCATTGAGTAGAAAACACAGTTTCTCTAACCCGCATTAAAGGGAAGTGTCTCTGGGCATCTGGAGGTCTGACATAAAGATGCCACACTTCAGCAATGTGGCCACTGTTAATACCACAATGATTCTGTGTGTAGTTTGATGCACAAGAGCGTTCCTGTATGTGTGTGCGTTTGCACCTCCTCCCATCCTATCTACTATCCACCTCCTAAAAACTGAAACACAATAGCCCCTGTGAGTGAAAAAGAGAAGGGTCTACTTTGTGATGAGCCAACTTTCCTTGTGGATTTGGAAACAAATAGAAGATGAAGAGAGACAATAGAGACAGTCAAGGTAGTCAAACAGAGCAACACACCTCTACAGCAGAAAAGAGAGATACAAATCAAATGGCTCATTTACATGAAAGGCCTGTGGACAATGCAGCTTCTGCCTGCATATGAAAATCACACTCCTGCTCTCAGAGGAGTTAGGCTGCGTTATGAAAAATGAAAGGACGGTTCAAGTCAATGTGTGCTTAGCAACAGCCCAATAACTGATCTACTGAACAGCATGCATGCTCCAACAAAACCAAATTTGACATCATTAGCTCAGATTTTGGGTAAGATTATTAGTCAAATTTTTGGCACTGTTCATGCAATTTCTGCACTCTTGTGCCTTTAATAAAAAATACATCTCTTATAAATAATGAATAAGTTCTAAACAGATTAAAACAAATATTCTATAAATTAAGCTGATGTGATCTGTTCTGGCTGCCTTGTAAATGTTAATGGAACAGAAATAATCAATGAAGTATCGCTTGTTTAAACATGTGCGGTGTGTCATACTTGACAGCAATAGAAACCCTGTCTGGGAAAGTGAAACAATGTTTTTTTTTTTTTTTTTTTGTAACATTATGGAATTGAGGAGAAATTTGGAGCTATGGCAACAATACTGTTTTGATGAAAATACAGCCAGGACAAAGCATGCCTCTTGAGCTGTAGATTTCATTTGATATCTTTTAGATGAAGCCAAAGCCAACAACATTGAAGATGCTATACTTCAGCAGAAGGGAAAAACAAAAAACAAAAGTTAGTACAACAGAAAATCTGAAAATAATCTGCTGTTACATTTTTAAATGGTATTTATTTTTAATCTCAATTCCATTAATTGGTGTCACTTTATTTTGATGGCCTGTTTGTTGAATTTAAAGGTGCAGTATGTAAGTTTAACACCCAGTGGTTGAACTAGGTATTGCGCTCCTGGATCAAAACAAATGCAAGCACAGGTTGTCAGGAGCGAGTGATTCAA
Source organism: Danio rerio (assembly GCF_052040795.2). Taxonomy (NCBI): domain Eukaryota; kingdom Metazoa; phylum Chordata; class Actinopteri; order Cypriniformes; family Danionidae; genus Danio; species Danio rerio. The sequence goes on along the minus strand of NC_141039.2, from coordinate 17,127,730 downwards.
ACCGTATTCTAAATAAATTAACGGCACCTGATAGAAGGAATATTTTCCATATTAAAAATAGTTTTTCTCCTGACCAACACCTCAAATTGATATGGCTTCTGTTTCTTGCAGCTGAACAACAGAAAACAATGATCACCTCAGGTACACCTCATGTGCTTTATTCAGTGTTAAATGTTAACAATGTGATTTTGAATGCCATTTTACATGACAATTATTGGCATATACTGAAAGCAGCAGCAGATAGTTCACCTTAAATCGTGAAAATAAAATAAACTGTTTGAAATGGAACTTTTGAACTAAACATACAGTATGAGTGATTCAGCATGTACATTTAATAATGTTAAAGAGAGTTAATATGTATTAAATAGATTGTAAATCATACCATTTTGTGAGTGAGCTCATATTTTGTGCTTCTGAACGGCTGTATTTAAATTTCTGTCATGTTTTGTTTAGTGCAAACTGCCAAATTGCTTATTACTGTGTATCTCATCCCAAAGCATGTTGTTAGAACACACAGTTACAATGTAACCTGCTCACCTAATGTTTACGTTCATAATATTTATATCATTTGCTAATTAATAATCTCATGTGGAACTAAATCTGTCTAATTTTGGAGTCTGCTACTGTCCAACGGAGGTTGCATTCCAGTCATGGAAGCATGTTTTCAGAGCCTTTCTGAATGATTGAATAGAATATATCTTTTTCCACCAAGGCAACCCGGGGTGCTGAAATATAATTGACTAAACAGGTATTGGGCAGGTTAAAATTACCAAAACAAGGAGATGTTCCGGCACGGAAAACACATTTTCAAAGCAGAATATCTGACTTCAGCATTGTTTTTCAGATAAACAAGTATGTTCACTTGGCATGTTTCTTAAATATCTGCAAACATATTATGGTATTATTATGCTTTAGGAGAGTCAAAAATGTACACACAGTACCTTTCAGTTACATTGTATCTACGTGCCAACTAATTCTCATTAGATTATAAGTAGACTGATAGGTTGGGGTTAGGGCTGGGGTTAGGGTTAGTGTAAGTTGACATGTACTTGCAAAGTTTCTTATAGTCAGTTAAATGTCTGTTTAGCAGCAGTATCAACAGATTTTAAGCAGACAATCTACTAATACTCAAATAGACCATCAAAATAAAGCATTACTCATTAATATTAAACCCACTAGTTCTAATGCAAGTTGTTTAAACAATGCATTTGTGACATCAAGTTTCAAAGTACTGGGAAGGAGATCAAGTGTGACAAGCTATTAAGCTTCTTCACCATGGGCACCATACATACCCTAGTTGCTAACTTATAGTGGAGATTGACATTAAACTAGATGGGATGAACTATAGCTAGCCTCCCTAGGTGAGAAAACAAAATAGTTAAACAATGTGGGCAATCATTTTTGAATGATGGGCAAAGTACCTTGATCTGACGATAAACAGATTCAAGCTGACAAGTATGACATTTTCATTAAACTCCATCTACTGATATCCAAATAAGGGTGTTGATATGTAGGTCCAGCAGGAAAGTTGGATTAATTAGGTTTGTGGAGCAACATTGCTTAATTGGAATTAAGGTTTCGCTTTTGGTCCCACTTTATAATGTCCCTTATATTTGTGAAGCTTTATTGTAACTAGATATGTAAGGAGTATGCAATTACAGTATATGCACACACTGGTACACTGTATCTATATGTGTAATATAGGTGTAGCCACTCACATATAATAACCTACTGAATCGTATGCAAACTTGTAACAGGACATTGGTAACCACACTTTAAAAAGCTAAAATATATAAAAACACCGTACAAATCTGTAAGCTGGTTACCAGTATGGTTGCCCGATATGAACAGTATTATAACTTGGTTCCCTAAATAAATTGATTCCCCCCCCAAAAAAAATCCTCTAATGGCATTGCTATTGATATTTTATTGCAGTCCTCCAATACAGTGGTCTCTAACCAACGGGCTGCAGACTGGTACCAGTCAGTGGATCATTTGGTACTGGGCCGCACAGAAAATAATTTATTATTTATGTTTTATTTATTATTGTCACACATGCTCTCGCCACAAACAATTATCAAAACCCACAGATTTATTAACAAACACTTACTTCATTCACTGGAAACGATGGAGACACAGGAATACACAGGATGTTGACAATTCAAGCCCAGGCAAAGACTGAACAGAAGCCAGGAGCTTAAATACACAGGACATAATTGAACTAGTTACTGGCAGGAGAAAGACACAGGTGAAAACACTGAAACATTAACAAATGGCAAGAAAATGGAACAAAGGAATCACATGATGAAAACTGAAAAAAACATGGAGACCACCAAAACACTGTACATGTGATAATTTTCAGGGTCTGAACAATGTTTTATTTTGATAAATCTTTTATTTTGAAAAAAGACCATACTCTCTCGCTTACATCTCGGTCACTTGAGCACCAAAATTTTACCCACAAGCAGCAAAATAAGTAAAATATGGACATCTTTGGAAAGAATCTTTGCGAAGGGTTTAAAGGCCCAGTGAATGGCCCACGGACTGCCAAGGAATGGATCCGCAACCCATTAACCAACAAATTAAGTTAATCCAGCATGTCTGCAAAAAGATCAACTGCTGTAAATTGCAATTGACAGAGGTCATTCACATATCACATACTCAAACCCCGTCGGCCGCAGTAAAATTGTGAAGTGTTGACTGGTCCACAGTGATAAAAAGGTGGGGGACCACTGCTCTAATATAGTTATTTAATTCCAGTGGAATTAGCTTTTAACATTTCACAACATAATTGATAATATATCAAGTATCATAGCTCACAACACATAGCAACCCTTACATAACAACCCTCACATTTACACTTAATATAAGTGGACATTCCATGCAGTGTTACCATGTAAGTGCACTGTTAGTAAAGTGTTGCACAGTTTTACAAGTTGCACAGTAATTTGTAATGTTTTTTTACACTTTATATTAAGTAGACAGTTCTCAAGGAATTACAATGCACATGCAATATTATTAGAGTGCTGAAAAAAGGTGAGATTTTGCATATTACACAGTAATTCGTGATGATTGTACTGTTCCTCAGAAGTTACCATAAAAGTACATGGGATCACAAGATGAAATCTAATTCAGCGTTAGTACTGGCAGTCTAATTCTAATTCATTGGTCACAAATGCATGTGCACAAGAATCATGTATTCAAGTTTATGTATTCCAACTGGTTACTGTAGAAAAAAAGACTATGGATGGAAGTGGAAACGCGTGCAACAACATATTGTTACAAAATGCACTCGTGTAATTGTTGTTGTGTAACTTTCTGTTGTGAAAAAAGAGTGAGGCACTTGTACATTAACTATTGGTAACTCTTTACACATGTTCCATGCACCTAATAAAGTAATTACAATAAATTATGCATAATTACATGTGACTAAATCTAAACCTAAGCCACATTCTAACTCCAACAATGTAACAAGTACATGTAATTAAATAATAATACTCGTTAGTTAAATGAGTGAAGAGCTCGATTGGCGTTGGATATTCGAAGAATGTCGAGGACTAAAGTGAAGAGCGGCGGGGTTGTCGTGGACGAAAGTGAAGAGGCTTGGGGAGTTGTAGAAAAAAGTAAAAAAATAAACAGCGGATGACGGAGGAGGGGGGTCTGTAAAATGAGGTGCCGGATCCTGCGTGTTCCGGCACAATTTAAGCCCTGGTTACAATGGTACTACGCATGTAGATGCTCTGATACCAATAAATCAATGTGTACAATGTAGTTACATGCTTCTTACACATCTAGTTACTATGTAAGTTCACAGGTGTAAGGGAGAATATGAAGTGCAACCCTTTATTTTTCTTTAAAACTTTTCAAGATAATCTAACGGTTCTGCTAAAAAAGTATATTTTATGTTTTCCTTGCTAGGACTAGTAACAGTTGCTTGTCCTCAGAATGGGAAGTAATACTGCACTCTGCAGTTCTCACTTTGTCCCTAACAGAAGCAGAGCAGGGTCTAGTTAGTACCTGGGTGTGAGAACACATGAGAATCTGTTAGTGAGCACTATAATAAGAGATGTTAAACCAAAGTCCAGACTCTGTGGCTATTTAAAATCCAAGGATGCCTTTCGAAAAGAATAGGGGTGTGTCCCTGGCATCCTGGCCAAACGTGTCCACCAGACTCTGTCTAACACAGCCAATAGTCCTTTCCACCAGTAAGCTGTTGTTTGCTGTGTGGTCTGGCGCAGAATGTCTGCCATTGCTGTAAATTACTGTAGTAAAATACTTTGAGTTCCCAGAAAAACACTATATAAATGTAACTATTTATTTATTTATTTATTTATTTATTTATTTATTTATTTATTCGTGTTGAATCTACAATTACTAACAAAGAATAATTCTCGAACCTTAATGGCTTAACAAGGAAAATGTTTGTCCCCCTACCTTCTCAAGCACTTGATCATCTTATTGCAGTTTTCCAGAGCAATTCTGGAAAGTCTTGACATCACAAACTTCATAACATGAAAAATAAAACATTATTGTTGATTTGTTGACACCTTAAACCTCCAGAGTACCTTCAGTGTAACGCCTTAATCATTTTAAAGTCCAATGTCCACCACAAAGACGGCAAACTTAAGAAATTATTTGTATAAGGCAAAATGTTTTACTCTTTTCAAAGCATCATGCATCAAACCCTTTAATTTTGAAAAAAAAAAAAAAAAAAAAAAAAAAAAAACTTAGAAAAATTGACAACACTATAGGGGAGATACAGTAGCACCTTTTCAAACTGAAGAGAAATGTAACATTTTTGACAAAAATAAATAAAATAAAATGAGCTTCTCTATATATAGAAATGCATGTTTTCTGTAGCACAGCTACTTATGCTATCAATTAAACTAAATTACAACCTTATATGTTTTTTTAATTAAATTTTTTTTATCCAAAAACACAATGTCACAAGCCACATATTTGTAGGTAACAACAACATTTCATATCAAATCAGCCACAGGCAGAGGTGTAACTTTACTAGGTGACAATACCTTGTGTCGTGCGCCAGGGAAACAGGAAATAAAGACAGGCCTATCTTCAGAGATAAGATGCTACATTGTGGGGCAATGGAAAAGTAGGTGCTTTTCCATTTTTTTTTTTGTTGTGAAATTGGAGCCCTCTTACAGTTTAAAACAACCGAAAACCTGTCTTAGACAAGATGATTGTATGTACCACCAGGGATTTCTTTCCTTGTGTGAGGACCAAAGTATAATTTTGTTGTTTATAAATGGGAGTTTGTTTTAAGCAAACCAAAAACTAAAATAATTCTATTTTATATTTTATATTTTTAACTATTATATGTTTTAGAACTGATATGCATATTTTTTTCTCCATATGTGTCATTACAGTGTAATTACAGTGTTCCTAAATCTGTCAATACTAAGGCAATTACAATATTTAAAATGATTATGTATGTGTGTGTGTGTGTGTGTGTGTGTGTATTATAATAACTGCACAGGATTAACAATGTTTTTAATTTATTAAGACATGACAGTGGATTCCATGTTCGTGCGTTACACTGTTTATTTAGAGTCCCTCAAACATAACGTTAATCTATAACACTTTTTTAGGACAATTTCACAGCCAGAGAAAAATGTGCGTACACATTAAGTTTTTTTTTTTTTTTGTATCAAATGCTTTAACAAAGACTACAAGATACCAAAGTGAGACCCCATACATACAAAATCTGTTCTCTTAGTATCAAATATTAATATTAAATAAAGTGAAAACCATGCTTGACCATAAAAACCACCAGCTGTGTTAAATCTCTATCAGTTTCCCTCAAAAGACAGCAAAGACTATTCAATTTGTGCTTACACTGGATTGTTTTCATTTTACAACAGCATTATACAGCCTAAAACAACTTATATGACCATTCATACTCAGGGCATGCACATATTTTTCTGGCATCTACAGGTTGTGTAATCATCATAGGAAAGAGGCTTGACGAATCATGGAATGCTGCACAATAGTCCAGAAGACCAGTCAGAGAGTAATTTGCAAAAGTTTGCATTTTAGACCATCAATACTGTTGGCAAACAAAAATGGAGCATTTTCAAAATACTCTGTTATCAGTGGTCAAAGATGATGGAAGTAGTGCGGATACCAGGCAGATCTAAAATAAAACTTGTGAACTTATAACAGTCTGAAGAACCTCATCAAGTGCCAATTGAATGCTTACAGTACAGTTTGATCATTATATATTTAGCTCCTCTCCATTGCTTCTTCAACAAAGGGCAGCAAAAACTGTTCTGGCCACAGTCTCCAACAATCAATAAGCTCATTCCACTGGACCCCAAGGCTGTAATGCTTGTGTTGCCACAAACAAACACACAGACAAAAAACTACTCTGCTACCAGGAATGAGGCCACCCATGTGTTATTCATATTGTAATTAACCTAGCTTACACACACAATCTAGCACGCGAGGAGTGTTATTAAGCTACTTTCCTAGTGGGATGTCAGAAACGGTTTGGGAAAAATGAACAGGAACCATTGTTTATCCTCTGATGAGAAATTTCAGCACTCCTAAATATCGCAATATGTATTAATCGCTATAAAACATGGCTTATTATTATGAATTTTTAATAACATATTATATGTTCAATTGGGATTTTTTTTTTTTACCAGTGGCATCATTCATGAATTAGAAACTTTCTTCAGTAAATCAGGAAAAAGTGCTTAAATCAGGAAAAATAAAAATATTGTGTTGCAGCTCAGGTAAGAATGGATGTTTATGTCTTTGTAATATATTGTGCAGATAGAATGAGCTTTCCTGGATGTGAGTACAAATCAACAGAAGAGTGCAGGTATATTTTTTTTCTGTGGCCTGTTGATAGGAAGCTGATACACACACGACAAACCGAATGGCTTCTCTCACAGACGCATGCAAAAAAGACATTAAGATTTGCTGAAAAGTACAAAGAGGCCTCTGCTGGATTTATCAGAAAGACATGCAAATGGCTCAAATGAGAAAACTACATTACTGGACCCAGTAATGCATTTGAGATTGTCAAAAATGTTCACAGTAGCCTGTAGTAGATTTGTGAAAATAAAAACTTCCAACAGACATAACTCAGGAACATATTTCATGGTTCCCAAAAATGCAGCCCAGGAAATGTATTTCCAAAGTGCATGGGTTGAGAAAATCTACATGATAAGTTCAGTTGCAAAAGCCTCTGAGTGAAATTTTATTCTAAGATTAGCATTTTTCTTGTATTTAGTCATTCCACTGTTATAGTTATGAATACTTTTTCTTTTCATTGCCTTTTCATTGCCATTTATCATTGCCTTTAAAGTTAAATAATAGAGCATTGACATAGATAAAACATAGGAGCCTGACAAAATGCTCATTTTAGAAGAAAATCTCAGATGGCACTACAGCACAGGTGTCAAATACAGTTCCTGGAGGACCGCAGTTCTGCACAGTTTAGCTTTACCCTAATCAAATACACCTGATCAAACTAAATGAGTCCTTCATGCCTGTTTGAAACCTACAGGTAAGTGTGTTAAAGCAGGATTGGGCCTAAACTGCAGAGCTGCGGCCCTCCAGGAACATAATTTAATACACAAGAGGCTTTTGTCTTTATGTTTCCATATTGTTCCCCTGAGTCTGAGGAACCATTGCATTGGAATTTGGTTTGTGATACTCAATCACAGTCATCTATTGGAGTCCACCATATATTGTGAAGCTTTGGTCAAAAAATAAAAAATAAATAAAAAAAAAAAACACTAGAACCCATTTTCTTGTGTTTGCTTTCTATTGTAGTCAATGTTCAGTCACCCCAGTCTTGTTTTGGTGACAGATCTCTGACACTGTTTCTGTCTTTTCTCTGTTGAAGCAGTGAGCTTGAGCCATGTGCATTCTCTTGTATTTTCTAGCAAGCTTTCAGTTTTAGACAAGCTCAAGCAGTGCACTTTCTTGTCCATGTATTTTTCTTGTTATTTTCTGAAGGTACTTCTGTCTAGTATCTGAAATCAGAAGTTACCATGTACATTTTTGTTTGCTGCATGTACCACACTTCCAGCCTCATGTGGTCCAGTGTTAATTCCAAACTCAGGGAAACCATTAAACCTGATCTTAACCAGACTGGATTTGTTTGGTTTTGTCAACTCGTTTTGTGCAACAGGCCTGCCTTGCCAGTACAGACAAATTGTGGCTTACAGACATTTTGCATAAGAAAGTTCCAGGAGACGGCAAGTCCCATCCATAGACTGTAAAATATATGGATGTAGTATCCGTGACGTCACCCATAGGTTTCTGAAGAGTACAAAAGAAGCCACAAGTAGGCGCGGCCAACCGTCGCCATTTTGTTCATGCATCATCGCACTCACGTCGGGATACCAAACAAGAGCAAAGAGGCGGAGAGTGAACGGAGCTACAGACACGTGCTGGCATTTTGCTTGGACCTGGCTTAGACACATTTTACTTTGGGAAAACGTTTAATACTTTATCACCTGCGACTCGTTTGTATTCTGACCACATGTGCTTGGCTGTACACCATATCAATAAAATGTTTAGTCTTTTAAAAACACTGCTGTAATACATTGAGCCACTAAGTATTGTTCTTATGATGTTTTCCTACAGGAGGAGAACGCAAATTACTTCCAAACACTTCAGACTGTGTTAGTAAATGCAAGACTATTGATGAAATCCAGCATAACACTGTATAACAACACTTCGGATGACTGTTCGACAGTCCACATCAAATCAATCTGTCAGATTCTGCAGTGCATTACAGCTCTACAGAACATTATAAAAGATCAATGATCTTAAATAAAACAAATGCATTAATAGAGATGGTTTACTATTATATAACCTTACTCACATGGGAAACGGAGGCCACTTGAATGGTTTGTGAGCACAATTAAGTGCACACAGCATCCCATATCATCTGATAATTGTAGGAAATAATCCCAAAAGACAACTGACTATGTAAAGCCACATAAATCAAAACAAAAATATGATGAATATGCCGAAATCATTGGCTAATCTGCCGGAGTCAGCTGAGGTGAAGTGACGGTGACAGCGAGACCTAGCAGTCAACCAAGTGGTCACGCCCTTAATTATGCAAACTTAATATAACCTAATATAAAGGAAACTGATGAGTTATAAAAAAAATCACCCCCTCACAGTTGTAGGGTAATATTAGCTTTATGAAGCAAAGTCGTTCTTTGTACCAGGCTGTAAACACCTTTTTTTTCTGCTGTAATATTGGCCATTCTAACTGGGCTCAATTGAAATTTGCTCTATTATGGAGCCAGGACTAGTGGATTTTCGATGAATTGCAGTTTCAGTTACTTCCGTATTGGCCTCCCGAGGGAGAGCGGGAGGTTGCCGCTTGGTCCCATCACATACAATCCCTGACAAATCTTCAAGATAAAGTATATATTAAAGGACCACAAAACCCCCTGTTTCAGCAGGGTGTTTTCACACCTCTAGTTTAGAAAAAGTCAGGAAAGTGGGCTTGTCCAGCTCTGTTTAGAGGGAGTGTCAGAGGAGGGAAAGAGGGAAGGTGCATAAAAATTTGCATAAAAATGGGAGTTCCGATTTGGGCACACGCTGATTTTCACAGTAGCGAAACAAAAACTGATACAGGGCTGAAAGACAGTGACTGTGTTTACATGAACATCAGTAATTGAATTTTTTGACAAATTATTAAATAGTGGACTTTAACTGCAGTTTGCCTCTTTCATTTTGAAATTTTATTCATGCCCCTCGTGACAAGCGAGATATTTGATTCGAAGAAATATATTTTTTATTAAATTTTTGATACCGCACAGCGAATGAGAGAAAAAAACCCTCCGCATTTCTCAGAAACTTAGATGAACTCGGTAGGTAGCATCAGAAAGCTTTGTGTGTTATTCCAGTCACAAAATGCGGCGAAAATCCTACACGATGGTAATAGTTTGATTGCGGTGTTTACACTGCGGAAGTGTTTACATGTTTACATTTGCGTTTTTTATTAAATGAGACGAGCAGCCAATCTGGATTTCATCATTTCCAGATTAGAAAAGCTTTGCGGGTGAAAATGTTTCTTAGACACATATTTTTGTCGAGCGTCGCATGCACTGTAAGTTGGACCGTATACACAATAGAACACATTGGTTGGTTTGAACCAAGCCTTTCTCATGAATGAATGCATCACACTCAGAGACATCACAAAGTACTCCCAGGTACAGACAGCCAGTCTAAACACAGAAATACACACAAGGATCTAATCACCCAGACACAGCTTCAAAAATTAGTTTCAAACCGGAAGAACGAATTTGCTAGAAATAATTAAAATTTTTTGTGTGAAATATATATTTCCTAATAGGGTTTTAACAGCATGAGACACTTATATGACTGTCAACAGCTCAAAAAATGTGCGTTGGTGTTTCGTGACCCTTTAAAGGTGCATGCAGGTCTTTACAGTGAGATCAGCACTTATTCTGTTTGGAACATGGAACCTGTCTTTAAGGGAAATCTTGCAATAAAATCTAACAAAGAATACTTTTCTAACCCTAATAGTCTTACAGTACAAGTAAAACATGTAACTCTATTTGCCTGGGTTTGAGAAAGGATCCTTCCTTTGCTTCCTTTTGTAATCAATGTTCCACCCTGTTTAATCACTTGATCTGCTTATTGTGTTTTTAAGTCAGTTTAGAAACAGACAACTTCACAACAATTAGGTAGATAAATTTTTTTTTTTCTGTCAAAGTAATATCATATTTTGATTTACTAACTAGGATAATGCACATCTTTCAAAATAACACCAAAGCATAATGAAATCCAGTGTGCAACTTGTCAATGTCAGGATCCTAAAATGCAGTTTAAAATGGCTTAAATAATGCTTTTCTGTGTTACAGTTTTAGTGTAAGGATTGTAAAAGTGTGAACAAAACAACATTGCATGGCAATTCCAAACACTGCAATTCCAGAATTCTTAAGAAACTCAAGTCACACCTATTTACATGCAGAAAAGTAAAATTAGACTTTTGTACATGTGACTAAATTCTATGTACATTACAGTAATTCCTGCACTTTTTACTGTATAGCTATGTGTCTTCTGGAGTATTCCAATGTTTACCACTAGTGACTTTGATCTTATGATTAGGTCTAAGAATATATGTATGGTTATGGTTTGAGGTCAAGTAAACTGTGGAACTACACACAAGTTCTTTAAATTTAATTACAATGTTCCAACATGTACATACATAATTATTTCCACACATATTCACACCAATTGACTGAGAAAGATCTGGATTCATAGACAGCGCTTGATTTAAATCTGGATTCATAGACAGCACAGTTCGGGACACTAATTAAAATAGATTATGACTTATTTTCTGAAATACAAACCAGGATTGTTTAATTGTGCACCTACCTTGAGCAAGCCATAATGTGGAATCAGTATGACTTGATTGGTAAAGTAAGTTGCAAAATAATCTAGCAAAACAGTCATGGGTTTGACCCCAAAGAACATACTTTAAAACATGTTAAAATGTATAGCTCGTTAGCTCCTAGTTTGCTCCCTAATTAATCTCCTTGTGTTTTCAGTTCCTGTGCCTGTGTGGTTTCTGTTATCCAATCTTGGTCAAGTTTTTGTTCAGTAGTACCCTCTGGCTAGTTTTTGTTGCCTTTTAGTTTCCTTTCAATATAGGCTCATTCTGAAAACGTTCCCCTATTTACAGGAGGTAAGCAGGTAAGACAAAAACAAAAGCCAAAAAATAAACAGACAAGTAAATAACTGGCTCAAAATGTGGTAAAATCTGAAAACATGGTAAAAATCAGTGCTTCGGTTTGCTTTAAAAAAAAAACATTGTCGGTTTGATTTAAGGAAGTGGGTGGGCGGCTCAGCTGGTGCTTATGAAAACATTATTAGTTGGGTTTAGGGAAGGGGGAGGGTGGGTTAGTCGATCATTTATTCAGTCAGTCAGCCAGTCAGTCAATAGCGGCCTCTGGTGGATTTTCATGAAAACAGCAGGTACAAATGACACTCGTGAGAAAAACTTGAGATCTCAAAAAAGCGTAAATAGCAGACTCTGGTGGATTCGTGAAAACAAAAACTGCAAAATAACATACCTTCTAGGATGTATTTGGTGCTCTCCAGAAATGTATGTAGGTGTACTTTTTTAGAATGAGCCTGGGCTGTTTCTTTTTTATTGTTAAAAAAGCAACAATGATGAATTTGACAACGTGTTAAAATTTTTACCTTCTTACCTTCTTACCTCATGTACCTTGACTAATGCCTGAGTTTTCACTGAGTAGCATGGTTCAGAACAGTACAGTACAGAAAGATTCACTATGAGTCACCATGATTAAGCTTGCATTTCCAAAGAGTACCTCCGGGATTCTCCAAATTAAATTCAAGGCTTTTTAAGACCTTTTTAATTCCATTTCAAATGAAATTTAATGCCAACTTCATAGCCATTCTGACAGAAGTATATTAGGGAAAGATGTAAAATCTGTATAAGTTTTGAACCCTAGAAAATAATTATGTACAAGTGTATGAACACACACACACCTGTAATAAGCTGTCTGTATAAACACACACACATGGACACAAAGCACCAAGCAAGCGAAACACAGCATTATGCTCTCTCTCATTCCCACACATAAACACGCACACGCTTGCTCGCTTGGGAGCGATTAAACGACCCCTCCCGTGCTTTATTCAGAAATGTACTTCCACACCGCAAGAAATCTGGTCTAGTCCCGCAGCTCCCGCGGTACAGCCATGAAAATGCAGACCTCTATCCAGAAGTATCACTGTAACAGCCGAGAGGAGAGGAAAAGTCCTGCCAGCGGATCAAATGGTTCACAGTAAGTTTACTTTCATTCTCTCGCAGTGAAATAGGAGCTTCTGCTGTAAGTGTCAGTAAAAGACTGTCCAGAAAACATGTGCAGTGAAATTGAGCACAGTTTCTGCGTTTTTAAGTAGTTGGAGCATTGTAAATACTTGTGCTCGTCTCCCTCACCATAGTAGCCTGAGCTACGGCGACGCACTTTCTGCTATGACGTGGAGCGCAAGATGCACTCAACAATACGCTCCATGAATTTTTTTATTAGCCTACATTGGTAACAGTTAATTTTGTTATCGTATGAACTTTAATCCTAGGAAAGGCAAAAAAAATAAAAAAAATAAGACCTTTGTAATGAAATCCAAGACTTTGCCATGCAATAATAGCTTTCCAAATGTGTTATGTATTTCCATATTGGTTAAAATGCCTGTTTTGTAAACTTTAAAATAGCTGAATATGATTTAGCGTAGCACATTTCTATCAATGAATTCATTTAAAACAACAACAACAAACAAACAAAAAACATTTATTCAACATAGATTTTTTTTCATTAAGTTTGACTGTGGTGAAACTGTCCCAGATGTGACATATAAAACCAGAAATATTGAGCTATTGTCCATAAATGAGGCATATCATATCCACTGCCTGTAACATCTTTATTCAATTTTGTGTTGAGTTATAGAAAACAGACACCTGCAAGACAAACAGGATTATACTAAATTGCTATCTGTGGTGATCTCTCTCTCCCTCTCTCTCCCTCTCGTTTTTTTTCCTAATACTTTTTCTAACACTCTCCATAGTATAGAATGTGTAATAACGTAGTGAGGAATCCTAATGTCTTTAAAGAGGAAATAGTTGATGCAACACTGTGGATGCTACCTGAGGACAGATACGACTCTATGTATGAAAAAAACACATCAAAACTGAAAAGGAAAATCAGATACTGTTAAAGCAAAGATTACTGGTGCATTGCTATATATTTAAATTATTTATTTAATTCTTTGTTTTTTTATGCTGTGGGATTTTAGTTATGGCATTAATAATACTTACATAACACTAAACATTTTGTACCACACCTCCCTTCCATTGATTCACTTGTGTAAAGATGAATAACATTAACTAAAATCATTTATAAACAGTAAAGTATACAGAACAGTACAGTCAAGTAGCATTACATTTAACTCAGTGTACACCCAGAGCTCTTTAACTCATATTGTTCTAAATGTTTCACCATTTTAATTTAAAATAAAAAACAAATTAAATTATATTACATATTATGCTCAGAGCTTACAGCTATACCGCCTTGGGTATGCCCGATCTCGTCTGATTTCGGAAGTAGGGTTGGGCCAGGTTAGTAATTTGATGGGAGACTCCCTGGCAATACCAGGTGCTGTAAGCTTGTTGATTGTGGAGTTTGCATGTTCTCCCTGTGTTAGCGTGGGTTTCTCCCACAGTCCAGAGACATGCGGTACAGGTGAATTGGGTAGGCTAAATTGTCTGTAGAGTATGAGTGTGTATGGATGTTTCGCAGAGATTGGATAAGTTGGCTGTTCATTCCGCTGTGGAGACTCTGGGTTAATAAAGGGACTAAGCCGAAAAGAAAATGAACGAATGAATGAATTATGCACTGTTTATATTCAGCTAAAAGCCATAGCTATGACATTTTCAGTTATGGTTATCAACCTAGGCTCTGATTACGTGTAGTTTTTGTTTTCAAAAATCCACCAGAGGCTGCTGTGTATGCTTTTTCAGATCTCAAATTTATACTGTTCTGACGCAAATCCACCAGAGGTCGCTGTCGACTGACTGACTTACTGACTGACCAACAGACTGATGCCTTCACCCTCCTCCTTCCCTAAACCCAACCAATATTGTTTTAAAAAGCACCGATAGATCAACACATCCCCTTTTCTAAACCTAACCACAGGGTTTTAAAAAAACAATACAGAAAAAGAAAGCCTCGCATTTTTTACCATGTTTTCAGATTTTACCACATTCTCATCCTGTTATTTTGTTGTTTATATTATTTTTAGCTTTTGTTTTTGTCTTACCCACTTACCCACGGCCTTAACAGAGGAAAAGCCGTCCATATAGAGGTTAGCTGTCAGATGGCAAGCGTGAAAAGGAACAACGTTATATCACCCCATATAATTCGTTTTAAAGATGAAATGCAGCCATACATAGCTCTGAATACATAATTCAACTACATAATACATATTTTTTCTCCAATCTACTAAAATGGACCAAACAATCGGTTTAATACTAAGGTATGTAACAAACCAGTTTCTGTATTACACAGTGTACAATAGATGATCATGATATTACGTTTAAATTAATAGTTTTGTTGCCCTGATTCTGAAATTATTATCAAGTCAACCATTGTCGAGAAATTAAATGTATTAGTTCCTTGTTGCTCATGAACAAAAAAGTAAATAATAAATGTTGTTAAAAGTTTCAACAACAAAGATGGTAAAATAGATTACTGGACTCCTTTAACATCCATTTATTTTGTTCTTTGCTTGTTCTAAATGTTCATAGAAAACATTTTAAAGTCATTTAATTTAGCAAAGGAGATAACCATCCTAACCATAACCATCCCATTACACAAGCAAGGTAAGGCGAACCAAGGCAAGTTTATTTCTATAGCACAAATAGCTAAAGTGAGATTTACCCTGCTTTGACTGAACTCTAGGGATTTCCACTTAATTTGATCTTGAAGAGCTAAGTGATCTGTTAGGTTTGTATTCAGTAAACATATCTGTAATGTATTGAGGTCCTAAGCCATTTCATAGTTTAAAGACAAATAATAATACTTTAATAGACCTGAGGACAGGTGTGATGTGTTCTGATTTTCAGGTTCTGTTTAGAATGCTGGCAGCAGCATTCTGGATAAGCAGTAACTGTAACTGTAACTGTAACTTTTTGGGAAGGCCAGTGAGGAGTCCATTACAGTAATCCACCCTGCTGGTGATAAAAGCATGAATAGGTCCTCAGTGAGTAAAGCATCTAATTCTGGCAATGTTTTTCAGATGATGGTATGCTGATTTAGTTACTGATTTGACATGACAACTGAAACTTAGATTTGACTCCAGAATCACACCAAGATTCTTGACATTATATTTTGTTGATTAACCCTTAGAGCCAAGGTAGACATTCACCTTGATAACCTAAACTCTGTTCCCAAATAAAATGACTTCTGTTTTGTCTTTGTTTAACTGAAGAAACTTTTGGCACATCCAACTGTACATTTCATCAATGCATTGCCACAGTGTGTCAATGGGGCTGTAGTCATTAGGCAACAAGGCTAAGCAGATTTGAGTGTTATCAGCATAGCTGTGGTAGGAGATTTGGTTCTTTCTCATTATTTGGCTCAAGGAGAGCATATAAAGGTTGAACAGGAGAGGTGCCAGAATTGAACCTTGTGGAACTACACATTTTGTGGGCATCCACCTTGATCTATGGTTGCCTACACTGACATAGTAACCTCTCCCTTCAAGATCTAAACCATTTGAGAACCCAGATAGCCCAACCCAGTTTTCAAGCCTATGCAGAAGTATGTTGTGATTGGCAGTGTCGAATGCAGCACTGAGATCGAGCAGTACCAGCACTGTTAGTTTGCCTGAATCCTTATTCAGGCGAATATTATTGATTATCTTTATAAGGGCACTCTTTGTACTATGATGTGCTCTGAAACCAGATTGAACATTGTCTAAACATCCCTTAGAGTTTAAGAACGTGTTAACCTGGAAATTGAAAAAAATATTTTTTCAATTATTTTGCCAATAAATGGTAGATTTAAAATCCGTCTGTAGTTGCTCAGTAGGATGTTATCCAGGTTTCACTTTTTCAAGAGGGGTTTATCTGGAATTTGGTGGAATTTGGAAAAGTCCCAAAAAGAAGTGAAGCATTTACCACTTTTATTAGATCCATTTCTAAACAGTTAAAGTTTTGAAAAAAGATGTGGGGAGTGTGTCAAGACTGCAGGTTGATGTTTTAATAATCTGTACAATCTCTCATAAGATTTTATCATCAATGTATTTAAAACATCAGACATAATGTCTGATTTCTTAAGTTGTGGAACAATATAGAGGAAGAATAGAGGATTGATGTAACTCATGCGTTTGACCTATTTAGACTTATGCAATATCACTGTCATATGCTGACAGAAAGTGTTTTGAAATGTGTGTTTCACCTCCTATCTAACCTTGTCTTTAGTAAGTTAGAAATACTTTTTAAACTGCTTAAGTCATTGTAAAATGGCAAAAAAAAGGTGTACAATATTTTTTTTAATTAACTGTTAATTTGAATATTTAAGAATATTCACCATGACAATTTTTTTCTCATTGAATTAAACAACAGTATATAAACATCAACATTTATAATTTACCTGTTAATTGACTAATTTTAGCATTAATTCAAATTGGTTGTTTCTTCATTGGTTCATTTCTCTGTTTGATTGTACATTTTTACTGTACGTCTGGAAATGGAAATAAGCTGAGAAGGAGGTGATTTCATTGTCAGAACAGAATGATCTAAGCTGTGGATAAATAAAAGGAGATTTTGAAGGCTACAGACAGAATGGATAGAACACAGCACTTAATCAGTCAACAGTAGGATGTGCCAATACGAGAGAACCAGTGTTAGTCATATGTGAATCCAGCATCTGCTACAAACACCCACAAACACAGGATGCATATACCACAACATACAAACCTCACACATGTAAACATGCATATTTACACAATATGTAAGTAAGTTACTTAAAAAAAAATACATTCTTAAAATAAGACACTGTATTATCATGCAGCTCTTTTCAAAAGATGGCTGTGAAGTTCTAGAAAGCACCTAAAATTGTTCATATAGCATTTTAAACATTTTAAATTCACAGATCTAAAATAAAATAATTTAATGCTCATTTAAAAGAAAATTAGTTGTTTAAAAGACCCCCCCCCCCCAAAATAAAAACAGTTGACACCTTTAGATGTTATTCTTATTCTACTTATTTTTATTTTTAGTAGTAGTATTAGCAGTAGTATAATTATCATTATTATGTGTATGTTCAAACACACACCCAAATCCCAGACTTTCAATCTGCTTCAAATCCTTTGTACAGAATCCATTTGAGAAACAGCGTCTTTTTATCACTATGAAGTACGTCAGCTGACAGTCATGCACTGCTACATGACTGTTTTGAGGATTGCATAGGAGTGGCACCTGCTCTTATAATGGAAAAGAAGGGAATCACATAATTTTTATATTTATTTTAAAGTGTTTTCATGCCTAAATAAAATGAAAGCAGAGAACAGATTCACATTTTAGAGCCTGGTGGTTCAGCAGTATGGTATGCATATAGAGAAGATCGGCTTTTTAATGTTTATTGCCAACTTTCATAGAAAAAATATGTCAAATTGTACACTCTAAAATACAAGAGAATTCCTGGAAAAACAAGTGGGTCGACATGTATGGTTTAGATTATTTCCTAGCATTCAGCATAACATAACTTTAGAAACATTCAAACTAAGGATAATAAAAATGAAAATAAATTTAATGATAACTACATTTGTTTCCACTTCAGCAACTGATAACAATCTATTTACATTTAGCCTGTACTTTTTGTTTTGCATTACCACCTTGTGTCTGACCAGTGAATCCAGCTTGTGTAATCTAATCAAACAGGGAATTTATCAGTCTGTGTAGAGGACCAAAAAATCACAAAATATTTTCCCAAAGTATCTTCACAAAAGGGTGTCACAGTGGCGCAGTGGGTAGCACCATCGCGTCACAGCAAATAGGTTGCTGGTTCGAGCCCCGGCTGGGTCAGTTGGCATTTCTGTGTGGAGTTTGCTTGTTCTTTCGGTGTTGGCATGGGTTTCCTCTGGGTGTTCCGGTTTCCCCCACCAGTCAAAAGACATGTGGTATACAGTAGGTAAATTGGGTAAGCTAAAATTGTCCATAGTGTATGTATGCGAAGGAGAGTGTATGGGTGTTTCCCAGTGATGGCTTGCAGCTGAAAGGGCATCCACTGCGTGACACATATGCTGGATAAGTTAGCGGTTCATTTCCCTGTAGCGACCCCTGATTAATAAAGCTCAAAAGGAAATGAATGAATGAATGGTAACACCAACTATTTTCAAGTTACAGTAGTCATCATTTTTAAATAATCTTTGAAAAGAAGGTTTGAGATTAAACACTGAGCTTCTCCAAAAGGTCTCCTATAAGTTTAAAATTAGATTAAATAAGATTAGATTCACAAGCTCTTAATATTTCAATGGATTTCAGTGTTTTTTTGTTTATTAGCTGAACTTTTTTTTCTTTTTATATTTATCAATAAAGCTGTAGTCTGAACTCTGCTGTTGTTTTACATTAAGAACGGCTTTTAAAACGATGTCTGCACTGTTATAAATATCATGCTTGCTGTGAATTTCTCTTTTGTGTCTTAAAACGCATCCACAGAGGAACGGATTTAGGTCAATCCACAAACGTTTAATAACATTTCGGTCATTCGTCCACATGGCACCAGTGTTGTCGGTGTCTTGAAACTATAACAAGATATTCCTGTATACTGTGCATCACTTGTTAAAGAAGGAAGAACACCATGCAAAATGACCAATAACAACTTCAATGGTGGATTACACAGCTCTGATTGTTCTGAAGGCACTGCTAAGTTTGTTAGCGCTGTTAAAACAGAACCTGGTAATGCTGTACCAACTAGATGACCAGTGGGAACACAACTTGCCTCAGATATTTTAATTAAATCCATCGTGTTGTGCTGTTTATGTCTATTCTTTATGCACTCAAGAAGGATTGTATGTGCATGCTCACTGCATTATTCTGTGAATTTTGTGCATTCTGCAGCTTTCTCTGCTTTTTTACAGCACCACATATAAGGAGTGGCATATGCATTACAGTGTATGATGCCATTTTTTTTTTTTTTTTCATTTCAATCTTGATGTAGGAATTTCTTAAAACAAAACGTCTAACAAAACTTTTAGAATTCTTAAACAACAACAACAACAAACATGCTCTTTGCTGTCTGGATGTAGATTTATATACTGACCCTATCCACAAGTGTATTCGAACCACCATGTGAGCTGACAATATTTGTTAACTATGGAGAGGCAGAATGCATATGTCGTATTGCTTATCAAAATAGTACTTGTGCTTATCCTGGATGCTGGAATGAAAGATTACAATTGCATTCATAATCTCATTAAGAATAAACATGTTTTCTTTCATTTCAATGACTGAGAATGAACAGCAGTATTTATCAAGTGCCCATATACAGTCCCGACACACAGGTTTTCACACACCCACACAGGCAAAATAGAAAGCGCTGCTCGGGCGCCACTCTGTCACGCACCCTGTTGTGTGGAAATCATTTAGTGTCACTCAAATATTGATATGGAAATCAGCACTGACTGATCTGACAGAGTGATGGAGGGACCTTCATTTCTCTCTCACACTGTCTACTGGCCTGTTCTGTACTTGTCTATATGCTCATTCTGTGGTCCAGGAGCCAAGTGGGAAATCATATTTTACCTAATTAACTAACAGATTAAATCCTACCAAGAAAACAAACAACAACATAAACAAACACAAGAGATAAACCATAAGTTTCATCAGTCCTTTGAAAAATTCAATGATTATTTTATTCTGCGTTTATAGACCGTGTTTAACTCAACCCAAATTGAAGATTTACTAAATCCATAAATGTTTGTTCATCTTCAGATAAAAATGAAATAAAACAAATGAATTAATTAATTTTTAAAAAGGAAACACAATAATGTCAAACATTAACAATAGATACCCGAGGTACTTTAATTTGTACTTCAATATGCTAGCCTGATTACATAATTTCCTTCCAATTTTTTTATCATTCCCTCTTATGGTAAAACCAATTATATTCAAGTATTCAACAAGAGGGTTTGAGATCAAACACTGAGCTTCTCCAAAAGGTCTCCTATTACTTTACAGTTCACAAACCCTTAAGTTTTCAACGGATTTCTGTGTTTCATTGTGTAATAGCTGAACGTTTTTTTTCTCTTTATATTTATCAATAAAGCTGTACTCTGAACTTTGCTGTTGTTTTACATTAAGAATGGCTTTAAAAACGATGTCTGCACTGTTATAGTTATCATGCTTGCTGTAAATGGGCCCTTTTTGTGATTTAAAACTCATCCATTGAGCAACGGATTTAGGTCAATCCACAAAAGTTTAATATAATTTCGGCCACTCGGCCACATGGCTCCAGTGTTTACAGTGTCCTGAAACTATGTAAAGATTCTCCAGTATACATGACTAGTAGAAGAAGGAAGAACATCATGCAAAATGACCAGTAACAACTTCAATTATGGATCACACAGCTCTGTTTGTTCTGAAGGCACTGCTAAGTTTGTAAGCACTGTTAAAACAGAACCTGGTTATGCTGTATCAAATGTATTAAGTGTAAATCCATTGTTATATTCACCAAAAACTTTGACACTTCCAAATGTTCTTAAAAAGGTCAACAATTAAAACCAAGATTTTTAGAAGAGACATAATTTCATTATAATATAATTTCAAATAGGGTGGCACGATGGCACTGTGGTTAGCAAGAATGTTGCTGGTTGAGTCGAAGGACATCCGCTTCATAAAACATATGCCAGAATAATTGGTGGTTCATTCTGCTGTGGCGAGCCCTGATAAATAAGAGCTTAAGCTGAAGGAAAATGAATGAATAAATGACTAAATGAATGATTTAACACCCCAGTGAGACAATGTGTGTAAGATCAAAGTATGAACTTATTTCTTTAAAATATACATTAAAGTTTATTATTAAGCCGTTTGGAGTCGTTTTTAGTCATGGAAATTTACTTCCTCATCTGAAAAATCGCCAGACTGGAAGTGACGTCGGATGAGGGAGTTTGCGCAAATAACAGTATGAAGACAACTGATCGCGGTGCGCGTTTGGATGCCAAAATAAGATATTCTGAGAGACTTACACAAACGACAGACCACAGCCATACAATTAAAAGCCTGTGGACAAACCAGCAGACAGAACAGCAGTCAGAGAAGTGTAATTGAACTCTATTGTGAGGAGAACAGAGCAGGTTCATGGTGAGACCAGTGCTGGCTTACAGAGATATATGCATGATAACGAAATCTTTTCTGGCAATAGCAAAGCTAGTATTGACCATCTATAAGTAATAATACTTACCAGTAACAGAAACTAATGAGAATTTAACAGAGTTGTGCCACATTGACCCTATTTTTTAATAGTAGATAAGTGAATACAAAACACAAACAACACAGAATGTCTGGAATAATGCAGAAACATGTAAACAAGGTACTGGAAAATCTTTTTATTATACAAAAGGTTTTCAGAGTTTTTGTATTAAAATAAAAACAACATAAAATATTAAAACAATTAAAATAAGTTTTTAAATATGTGTCTTTTTGTCATTTTTTTCGTTGGTATATGATGATCTGTACTGGATCCCATTTAGCCAACAATCCATAAAAAATACAAGTACAGTTGTTACTGTATAAAATATTTACAAAGATTTGATTAACAGATCTGATCTGCATTTATGGTTAAATAAACTTCAACCCTAATTTAAGTTCAAATTCTAATTTAACTCAACTTCAAGTTTTATTTATATAGCACAAAATCATAAGCAGTGTTAATACCAGCATTTTTACTCTTTATATATGTATAAGTATCTGTGTGAGTGTGTGTATACTGAAAGAAAAATATATCATCTGACCCATTTAAAAGTAAATCTTTTTAGTAAGTTCTCCAACATTTATATGGGTACAAAACTATCATGTCTTCAATGTGTTCTAAATTTTGAATGCTGTGTAAAAAGATGCCGACAGCCTCATCCTTGTAAACCAGCTGGAAGGATCTAGAAAGGAGAGCAAATGTAGTGGCCAGTTCTGCATTCTCGTCGAGCCTGTGATGACCTCCAGTATTCCACCGTCAGACACGCAGTGAGGGCTGATGCATATATTCTGGGTAAATACTGCAAAAAGTTTAAATCATGTTTATTATTAATGTATATTTTAAAATTCACCATATGATTTTTAGTATAACATAATACAGAAAACCCAGCCACATTTGCAAACCCCTGGATAGTGAACTGCAAACCATGTCACATATAAAGTAGACTGTACCCATTATAAGTTGAGCATGTGAATACAATACAAGCTAGCAGCAGTGTTATAGGCTACTCCAAAGTAAACACATCACGTTGCTTCAAACTATTCAAATAATCATCAGGGCCGGCGCGTCCATAGAGGCGACCTAGGCGGCCTAAGGGCGGCAGAATAGAGACCTGCGCCCTCAGTTATATCCGCGTCTAGGGCGGCAGAATGCATCTCCGACTGATCCAGGAGTGTTTCTTGTTGTTCGCGTCAGCTATAAGTCTTATCGGATTCATCCCATTTCATGAACCAAAATAGCGACAGGAAAGTTGTGGACTTCATCTGTTGACAGGCAGGAGTTTGTACAGTTCCTATAAACGCAATAATATAGCACGATGATGATAAATTACACCAAAACTAACCATTTCTGCTATTAGCTCCTCTGCCCCACTGTAAACAGCGCACGTCTGTCAGATAAGTCACTCTTCTGACGTCACCGGGGTGGTTAGAAAAAAAAAAGCGGACTTTCCAGAAGTGGGAAAACAGACAAATTTTCTTTAAAATTTGTGCCCTTGCACTTTATAAAATATTTTAATATGGTATTTTATGGTATTATAGAGTATTTTCACAAACAATTCTACCTTTTTTTGAAACAGTTTTTTTAACCCACAATATGCTCTTTATTAAATAACAAAACAGCACAACACAACACAAACCACAACCATACTTGGCTCAGTGTCAAGCAATTATACTTGTGCTTCAGTGACTAAATCTGCATGCTGTGTACATCAGTGTTTGGAAAAAACCACAGCTTCTTACGTAAATTGCATAATTGCTCTGGAACAGTGATTGTATCAAGTTGAAAAATGATCAAACATTTCTGCTAAGTTTACTTTGGTGAACTCCTGAAATGTATTCAAAACAGCTGATATGTGTTGGCCTGATTTGGTTCAAATTAACTGAATAATTAATTGCCGTTCCTTCTTTTATTTAGCCTATACTATGATCCCTTTAGCCCCACAGAACTGCCTTAATCCTTGTGGCATAGATTTAACAAGGTACTGGAAATATTCCTCAGAGATTTTGGTCCATATTGACATGATAGCATCATGCAGTTGCTGCAGGTTTGTCAGCTGCACAGTCGCGATGTGAATCTCCCGTTCCACCACATCCCAAAGGATTTTTATTGAGATCTGGTGACTGTGGAGGCCATTTAAGTAGAGTGAACTCTTAGTCATGTTCAAGAAACCAGTCTGAGATGATTAATCCTTTATGATATGGCACGTTATCCTGCTGGAAGTAACCATCAGAAGATGGGTACACTGTGGTCATAAAGGGTTGGACTTGGTCAGCAACAATACTCAGGTAGGCTGTGGCGTTGATATGATGCTCAATTGTTATTAATGAGTCCAAAGTGTGCTAAGAAAATATCCCTCACACTGCTACACCCCTACCACTAGCCTGAACCGTTGTGGTAGGATGAATCCATGCTTACGTGATGTTAATGCCTAATTGTGCTTACTGTGTGAATCGTAGCCTCAGTTTCTTGTTTTTAGCTGACAGGAGTGGCACCCGATGTGTTCTGCTGCTGTAGTCCATCTGGCTCAAGGTTCGACATGTTATACATTTAGATTCTTCTACATGCCTCAGCTGTAATGAGTGGTTATTTGGGTTACTGTTGCCTTTCTGTCAGCTTGAACTAGACTGGTTATTCTCCTCTGACCTCTGGCATCAATAAGGCATTTGTGCTCACAGAACAGCCACTCACTGGATATTTTCTCTTTTTCGGACCGTTCTCTGTAAACCCTTGATATGGTTGTGTGTGAAAATCCCAGTTGATCAGCAATTACTGAAATAATCAGAGAAGCTAACACCAACAACTGTGCTACATTCAAAGTCACTTAAATCAACTTTCTTCTCCATTCTGATGCTCAGTTTGAGCTGCAGCAGATCGTCTTGACCATGTCTACATGCCTAAATGCATTGAAATTCTGCCATGTGATTGGCTAATTAGAAATTTGCGCTGACGAGCAGTTGGACAGGTGTACATAATAAAGTGAGTGTGTATTATGGATTTACGTATAATCTAGTTAGTATCAAGCATTGATTCTGATCAATAAACTGCCATTGTTGTTTTCAATTGAAAATAAAATCTCAATGAAAAGATGTTAAATGTGCAATAATTTGCATATCCCTCAAAATCACTGTATTGCATTGCATCATTTTGCCAGTTAATTTAGCTGTCAGATGTGTTATTTATTTTATTATTACAAATTGTGTTATTTATTTATTGAATGAATCTCTTATAAAAAACAAGTTACAAGAAATAATCAGGGAATATCTTTATGCATTAAATGATACAAAATGGAATCATGCACATATATATATATATATATATATCAAACAAATGCTACATGACTCTGCACTCAAGCTTTCAACATCTGTCTGTTGTAAGCATGCTCCTAAAGGATGTGTGCATGTAAATAGTGTGGTGTTTGCTCCTGATAAGCCCTGAAGCCTAAAGAGGAAGAGTTAAATATGCCAAACCACATGCTCTTGCAAAATTGTAACCTAGGCAGCACAGTCATAGCAACACACACACACACACACACACACACACACACACACACACACACACACACACACACACACACACACACACACATACACACACACTGACCTCTGAGTTTTCTGAATGCCAGTCGTAAAGTCAAAGAAGAATCTGTCTCACAACTTAGCAATGAAATGTACAGCAGAAAACACCCCTCCTCAGTCTTCACAGCTTAGATGCTCTTGTTATCATCTTGCAATTTTGAATTTTAGAAAGAAAAATTCAGGCCAAAAGCAAAAATTCTGGATATACTTAGCTAAAAAAAAACTTAAATAATATAAAATAATATTAAAACTGAAAGAAGTAATTTAGTAAACAACCATTTCTTTAAAGTGAACATTATGAACATTTATCGGTTTCTTTACTTTGCCTCTGTTATTTCTTTTCCAGTGACAAGTTTCCCATATATAATTACAAAATCAATACCATTGTTGAAATCATTACCATATCATTACCAAATTTGATAGTGATGTGAACAGTGTTTACTAGTCAAACAGTGACTCTGATATGCTGTTAACTCTGATAACTCTGAGTCTGATATGCAGTTAAATGCCCTTTTATGCTAAATGTCACATGGTCAAACTGGAAAACTGGACTTTTTTTATTAATCTACTTGTCATAGAAAGAAAACACAATAAAAGAAACGCAACAATGATAGCTGTATGAAATTTAAGGTAATGAGTAACTTAACAAAAATATTGAACAAAAATACCTAAATAAAATAATGCAATGTATTTTCTTAAATTATTTAACTCAATAGTTTTGATTACACTTATTAAAAAAAACCAAGCCAACAAAAGGACTTTTTATTGATAGTGATTGAGTTTTACCAGCATTGTTATGACAATACAATATTACTATTGCAAGCAGCAGAAACAAGTGTAATGTTCTGTCTGCGTGTTTTTAAGAGACATTTCTCTGTATTATTTGGTACTTTATTTTGATGGTCCATTTGAGTATTAGTAGACTGTCTGCTTAATATCTGCTGATACCGCTCCTTCAATAGACATCTAACTGACTATAAGAAACTTTGCAACATGTCAATTTACACTAACCCTAACCCCAACAGTCTACTTATAATCTAATGAGAATTACTTGCAATGTAACTTAAATTCAACAAACGGCCCATCAAAATAAAGTGTGACCCATTTTTTCAATGGTGTTGATCAGTGCAGAAACAAACTGACCTTGCACAGCATTTAAAATAAATGTTTTAATGTCAAGTGTGTAAGTCTCTTTGTATTAAGCAGTGACTAGAACAGAAGGTGGAAACCAGCGTGCTGAACACCCCTGGACAGTGCACAGCAGCATAACACTTTTACCAGGTTATAATTTTCTCTGCTTTTGCAGATATTAACTGAAACTGACATTTCCGGCCAATAATTCTCAGAGCCTGAAATTTAGATTAATCTCTAGTGATCAGCTTACCATTGTTTCATTTTTATTGCTGCCATTTTATTCAGCAGAATGAAATAATAAGAATAAAAAAAATCTTTGTCAAGACCAACAAGTTTAATCAGTTATTTCTTTAGTTTAGCTTTTGGGGGCATCTTGACCTGAAACAAACTCTGTACCTGAAAAAAGCCTAATTCTTTACAATAAAGTTTTTGAATATTTTAAATGTTATAACAGCATAGCAGACTTAAAAGAAACACAAAATTATTGTTCATTGGTGTTAATATCATTATAGTTATCTTTCTTGGTGTGATATGGGCTTCACCATATGGTCAGAGAAGATGAGTTGGCAGTGAAGCTATGCAACTAATCCTTCTAGTCACATGACAAAGCTAGCATGTTGGATTAAGTACAGAATGTCCAGATTTCATTTACAGTAGCCAACACATACCAATGCCATAAGACATACATTTAATAACATTCATAAAGTTTGTCCCTTAATAGCACTCAATTAATGAAGTATAATAGCCAGTGGCGCCCCCAGAAAATTTTCTTAGGGGTGGCCAGAAGAGGCCGCACCAAATCTTGGGGTGGCACACAAAAAAAAATTATGAATTCAGTGTAATGTTATATTTTTGTGTTTGGTAAATGTAATAATGTAGTTTTTATTCATTTAATTAATTCTTCTTGAAATATTGCTATTTATTCCTTGAAGTAATTCAAGAAGTACATGTGCAAACCAAATAAAAATCTATGTTTAGTTTAAAAACACTTTTCATATATATATATATATATATATATATATATATATATATATATATATATATATATATATATATATATATATATATATTTATATTTATATATTTATATTTATATATATATATACATAAATAACTTTTTACGTGCTTTTATTGTACATCATACGGTATATGCCATGTCTAAAATTAATGAAGATTAATGAGTTTATTATTCCCAGAGATGGGTTGCTGCTGGAAGGGCATCCACTGTGTAAAAATGTGCTGGATAAGTTGGCGGTTCATTCCACTGTGGCGACCCTGGATTAATAAAGGGACTAAGCCGAAAAGAAAATGAATGAAAGAATAATGAGTTTATTAATAACCCAAACAAATGATCAAACTGAAACAAAAAGGCATTACTATACACACTCACTATACCAAATAATATCATTTATCCATATTACTTTTTGAGCCATTTTATTAATGCAGCTTCTTCTATTGATATACTGTACCTTAAGGTAAATATTAATTTGCCATTGCTGTCTATTGAAGGTGTGTGCGTGCTGTCAACGACGATCGGGAAGGGTAGTGGTGGTTCTTTAAATGACACCCTGGGCGAGCCACCCTATACACCCCACCTCCCTTGAATTGTTAGATTTGTTATTCAATAAATATAAAAATTTATTTATATTTATTTTAAATAAATACAATTAATATTATTATACAATTATTATTCTGAATAAATAACAGAAATCAATCCTAAATATTACTGGAAAAGAACAACTGGAGTGATATGCCAAGGTCACTTAAGAAACCTTTTGCATGAAAATTAATTATGACAATTCTAAAGAATACAAAAAATGTATTATAGAATTATCTGTGGTCTTAGACCAGATCTGAGAAATCATGTTATGAAGTCTTACCTCCCTGACTCATTATCCCTCCTTTCTGCTTTAAAGGCATGCTTAGTGAAAGTAACATCATCATCATCATCATATTATATAAACTTTAGTCGACTTTCACCTCTGCACAAAAGGCTGTTACTCCGTTTCACGGCGCATGAGCGGCGCGTACTGTATTTTGTCGGCGTGCATGCAAACAACCAACCGGGATTCACACAGGAGTGCGTGAGGCGCGCGGGAATGGTTTTCTGCGCGCATGCGTCAGTTTGCTTTCACCAGCATTCAGCATTGAACCAGCACTAAGGGGGAGAGACAATGAATCAGCTACATCAGTAACACCAACAATAATTTAGTGGCTCCATTTTATTTATTTAAACGTTGTGGATTTATAAGTACATAATGTCAACAGCAAAATTATATTGGGGTGGCCAAAGGGGTGGCCACAGGGGTGGCCAGAGTTTACCGAGGGGTGGCCGTGGCCACCCCTGGCCACCCCTTGGGGGCGCCCCTGATAATAGCTGAAGATGCATAAAAACCTCAACACTGTCTTCAAGCTCCACCTCCAAACATTATTTGGCCTTTTGAACAAAGTAAACACACTGTCTCATCTACTGAAGCCTTATTAACAATTTATGGACTTTTAAAACTGTACTATTTTAGTGCCACATAATATAATTTGGCCTTAACTAATATGTACTTAAAACTTAAATTATTAATTTGTTACTATGTACTTACTGTGAATACATGTTTTTAGATTGTTCTCATGCTTGAGTCAATACTTGTATGTAATAAATGTGCAATTAATGTCTGTAAATACATTTATAAATACACTGTCGACATCCCTTACACATTAACCCACCCTTAAATCTACCCATACCGCCGAACCTTTCCTTAACCTTACCCATATCCCACCTCAAAAGCATTAGAAGTGTTCTGCAATGCATTAAGTGCATTGTTTATATTTTGGTGTAAGTACATAGTAGATAAGGACACTTAATATAAAGTTGAATGTTTATAAATAGTGACTGTTTGTTAGTACTTAGAAAGTGCATCTAGTATTCCTAACATATGTACCTGTAGTATAACTGTTAACAAACAGCAAATTAGGAATTTATAGGAGCAAAAGTCATAGTGATGATTTCTAAAAGAGAGAACTGTACGTTAAAAAAAATAAATAAATAATATATATATATATATATATATATATATATATATATATATATATATATATATATATATATATATATATATATATATATATATATATATATATATATATATATATATATATATATATGTACAGAGAAAGAATAATTATGTGTGAAAGTGTGCACTGTAGTGATATTTATCTTTTTATCTTTTTCATGCTGGGAGTGCAGAATGCTGAATGAGCTTTTCTACGAACAGTTAATGAACTTCTAGTGTGTTTGTGTATGTGTGTTCATGGAATAATAGAGTTTTGGTACACTGTGCACGCCCTAACCTGAGTCCACTTGAACTGTTCTGTTACGCACTGTCCCTTTATAAGTGTGCAAGTGTCTGCTCTTGTTCTTGTACTTGCTGCACAACTGAGTGTTTGTCGGGATGTGTGTGTGTGTGGCAAAAGGAAAGTCTATTGTAGTCATCAGTGCTTGAGTAAACAGCACAGTGCGTTCCCTCTCACCAACAGCACTTCCCTCCTCTTCCTCATTTTAGCCACACAGTTCTTTCTCTCTCTCTTTTCTCTCTCTTTTTTCTCTCTCTCTCTCTCTCTCTCTCTCTTTCTCTCTACCCTCTCTCTCTCTCTCTCTCTCTCTCTCTCTCTCTCTCTCTCTCTCTCTCACTCTTCTCTCTCCAGAGATTAACTGAGCACCAAAAGCTTATTGCATTTAAAATGCTTCTTTAGCTCAGTGTGCTTTTCACACACTATTACAGCCTTGGGTGATCTCCAAAGTGTTGCTATAAGTTGCTTGGATGTTCTAATTAGTTTTTGGTCATTTGTTAAGCTGATATGGGTGATTGAGAGGTTTAACCCAGGGTGTCTAAACATGTACCTGAAGGACCACCGTCCTACAGAGTTTAGCTCCAACCTTTAACACACCTGTATGAGCAAATCAGTTGCTTCAAAGTGACTAGATATGTGTAAGTAAGTGAAACAATAGCCGCGTTTCCACTATCGCGCCTAAAGGCTGATTTATACTTCTGCGTCAAACACTGGCGTATGCTACGGCGCTGACGCATAGCCCTTCGCCGTGGCCATCGCCGTCACTGACGTGCACCTCTCAAAAAATGTAACTACACGTCGCAACGACGCGTAGCGCAAGCTCTGTGATTGGTCAGCTTGGTAGGGCTGACGAGTCTGGGCGGGACCGGGCGGGGACCGAGAGCCGCGCGAATGGTGCGACGCCGCGAGCGATTTTTAAGTCCTGTGAAGGAGCTCCGGATGGAAAGTTTTGTTTTGTGTTTACCTCATAGTTACCTCAAGTTGTTGCACGTCCGCCGGTTCCTGCCTCAAAATGAGCGAGTTTGAGCCACTTGTACATCCCGGAAGTGTTCAGGAAAAGCAAAAAAGTAGTGAAGAAACTCGACACAGAGGAACATTTACACCTCACTGCCAACTAGCGTTTCGGAAGTGTTAATGCAGACCGACAGAGACAGCGCGCAGAAGTATAAATGCAAAGCCACGCGCGTTGCATGCACCGTGGGTTACGCCGGTCACCTGACGCAGAAGTATAAATCAGGCTTAAAGCGAGCGAGCCAGGGCGAGCAAAGGCCAGTGGCGTTTCCACTGTCACTTCCGGGGCCTAATCGGGCCAAAGCGGGGCTTTCTTGGGGCCAGCGGCCAGCCTTTTTCGGCCCGCCGAATACCTTGGGCCAAAGAGAGCCAGCCGGGGCTTCGGGGCGGAGTGAAAGGAGAGGCGGGCACAGTTTTCCGATCGCACTCGAGTACATGCGCCAATCACATAAACAAACAAATAAATAAATAAGGGAAAGAAAACATCTGGAACAAATTATAGGCTGGGGTCTTTTTTGCATATGATCGCCCTTATGTTTCTCTTTTAAATGTAAGGCTGTTGCATAAAATGATCTTTCTTTGCTACATCTTTGATGTTTCAATAATGCATAATAATCTTTACACCATATAAAAGACACAGCAGACAGTAAAGGTTTTCAAGAGGTTTTGTCAAGTTTAATAAGTGTGTTTTTGCGCGTTTAGATGCCTGTGTATGTGTGTGAGACCGAGGAAAAGAGCGCTCCATTCATAGCTCTGTTGATGCCGCGAGCGGTTTTTTACTTTTATTTTTATTGTTTTAATTTATTTTGGTGATAATACACTATATTAATACAACAGTAAGACATTAAACTTTACAAATTTCATGTCCACTTTTGTAGGCTCAAAACAATAGTGTCATATCTAGATAAAATAGCCCTATATTGAAATAATTTAAAGAATTACAAATATCAGATAGGCCTATAATAAAATCACAATAAATAAATAAACCAATATAAAACTAACAAAAGCTATAGCTATAACAATTAGGTACTATATCAAACTGTTTCAAATTTATATTAAACTTTCATTTTTCAAAAGCCTCTTTGAAAAAAAGATTTTCTAAAAAATAAATAAATAAATAAACACCGAAAAATGTTTTAAATATTATTTATAAAGTATTTGGATCCCATGATATTAATCAAATCATGCAAACAGAGCATTTTCGAGGTGAGTAAACGCAGAAATAGGCGACCTTTTTTCTGTCTGCAGCTGCGCAGCACTTTTTTGACGGGGAAAACTGCAAGTTCAAAATGTGTTCTGTGTCCTCAAACAAGTGTGTATGTTTTTATATAACGTGGTAAAATTAAAAAAGGAAATTTTAAATACATAAAGAGCTTTATTAGTGCATAGGTGCTATGCGCAATGCAATATAGGCTATATTTTATTATGTGCTGCTCTTATGTGCTGAAACACTGACCACTTTCCTTTACTTAAGATATAAGCAACATCTTTAAATAAACGGAATCACCTATTAAGTGTCATAAAGCCTATAGGGTAAAAAAATCATGTTTCAGTTCTTTCCGGAGCATTTGGGATGCATGTTGGACAGATTCTGTCTAGAGGATGTTATAAAATACATTTTATATCGAGTTATTAACGGAGAATTTTATATATGTGGTGGTATGTTATGGATGTGTGCGCTCCCTGCGCTCCGGGTCCCTCCGTTGGTGGCAAGACCACTGGATTTCGATGCAAATAGTCGGTCATCGAGTAAATTAATATGATGAATGAAAACACACAGGCATGTGCGTATAGACATACGTTGTACTGCTGTACAGTAACGTGTCATTTGTTTGTTTTGGTTGTCCTAATTTTATTAGTTTCGTGATAATGTGCTTTATCTGCATGATTCTCGCTGAAGTGGGCGGTTTGAGTGACGTTCGATTCGGGGGATGGTCAGGGGGCGGGGTTTGCGTGATGCGCTGCGAGCTACTAGCCCCACAGTGGAAACGTGACATGATTTCGGCCTCACTGCTCAACCTCCCGGGCGATTGGCCTGGCCTGGCCCGATATAAGCCCTGGCTCGCACTGGCCTGATAGTGGAAATGCGGCTAATGGCCCTCCAGGAGCAGGATTGGCCACCCTCTCTCGGGGCATACTCACACTATGTACAGTTGCTTTGAACCGGGCCAAAGCACGCTTGTCCCCCCTCCCGTTTCCCACCGACGGCCCGCACTCACTTTACATTCGGGCCTGGGCATGCTTACATCATCGGGGATGCACTGTTCAGTAGAGAAGTGCTCTCGCTCAGCACAGTGGAGATTTCTCTAGTTATATTGTTTTAGTTGTTTGGGATGCGGTGACACAGTCAAATATTTCGCCGAACAGATCCGTAATTTTGGATGCTCATAAACAGTCATAAAGTCCTCGTTCAGCAAGAATAAGGAGGTTTGCTGAAGGCGCAGCTGTGGTGCAGTGAGGAGATTGCGTGTTTAATAAACTACGACAGTTTGCGTTCATTAAGCGGTAAGAATGATTAATAAATCCATATGATACAGTCCCTTTAAAATCACGTCTTGCTTTCAGTTTCGGGCTTAGGCACGTTTTGCACTCACACACAAGCGTACCACGCTCAGGCACACCTCTTCCAACCAGGCCAGGGCCGGCCAAGTAAACCGTGCCTGAGTCCAATTCAGTGCACTCACACTTCTCAAACAACCCGGGAAACAGGCCTGGGCGCGGTCCTGATAGCATAGTGTGAGTAGGCCCTCGTTCTAGAGATTTGGTCAGAGTGGCATTTGAACAGCGTGGAGACAAGCGCACTAACAAGCATGCTAAAGACTGCAGCCTATAGCATCTGACTCTACTGCACCTTTTGAGATCAGTAGAGTGAGGTTTAGACAGCCTCTATTAGACTTGTTACATTAGTGCCTTGATCCTGATGGAATTGACTAAGTCCCAATAGTGACTAACACTAGAAGGTTCTTTTTTAGTGTCTTTGGTAGAGGATACCATTCACATGCCATAAATGAAGATTTGAATCCTGCTGATGATGGAGCAATTAGAACCTGAGAGGCAATGTTGGTTGCTTGACCCTGATGGGAGTTATGTTATGGGGGATTGTAACAGAGGCCAGCTAGTGAGAGCTTTGCAAAAACAAACTTTACACTTAACAGACACTCTAGTGACTGATGTTAGAAGGTATGATTTTCAGTATTCTTCTTAGTGTATCAGCCTCCCATGTCAGAAGCACTAGTTTGAAGTGCAGTGAGACAAGCACTTCTTTTCCACCATCACAGTCTTGATGCTAGTTCAGAGCCAGTGCTATAGCTAGTTAGGAGCTAATTTTTGTGGCGAGCCTTCAAAGATATTAGAACTGCTTTGCTTTCCTTGGGCTAGAGAGCCCCTATAGAGCCAGGTCTTCAATCACAACTTCAAATGCAGCCTTAACAATTATAATGGCAACAATGTGTTTTTATTATTGTTAATAACTTTGTAAACCTACATCGGCATTCAAACAGTGCAAATTCAATGTGCTCATGCAGAAATTATGAGTAATAATATCATGTTTATACAGCAAGCTGTAATTTGTATAGACAGAGAGTACAAGGGAAAAAAATGTATTTGTGCAGTGCACTGTAAATTCAGTTCAGAGCAAGTGCTTTTATTGTCAAAACACAAAGAACTAGGGGTGTTATGATATTTAATCTCAAGATTTCTCATTGAGTTGTGATGTTAAGATGATGGAGCATAAGGGTGAAATTACCACTGAAGATTGGAGGGGTTATAACCAAAGGCAGCTAATAAGCTGTGCAGGTAATCCTCACTCCATATCTTCAAGAGGTACTTTAGTGACTGGCACTAACGCTGCATTTTTAGTGCCATAGTTAGTGGCCAAAATATGGTGAAAAAAACAAGGTTTAAATTTTGCTTGGGGCAGAGCAAGTAGAACCTAAGAGGTTACACTGGTACCAAACCTGAATGGAAGTGAAGTGATGGAAGGTGTGTAAAATAGGTCAGCATATAGATTTTCAAGATGCACACCAGCTGTTGGTATCATCTGTGTTTTATGTAGTTCTGTTAGTGGCTCCACCTCCTGTTTTAGAATTGCTAGTTCTAGCCATACTTGATATTATCGGCTAAGTACAGCTAGATAGGGCACATTACTTGGATACTTAGGTTATTTGAATGCCTTCTCTTCTAAAAGTTTTGAATGGTTGCTTGGTAGTTACTGAAGTATTATGAATTGTTTTTTACATTGCATGCACATGTTATGCTGTTTTTAGTAGCTGTGGTATTCT
Source organism: Danio rerio (assembly GCF_052040795.2). Lineage (NCBI taxonomy): Eukaryota > Metazoa > Chordata > Actinopteri > Cypriniformes > Danionidae > Danio > Danio rerio. Next base: position 17,092,360 of record NC_141039.2, on the reverse strand, counting down.
TGGTGGCTTGTATGGCATTGGCAGTTGCTAGAATGATTTTACCACAGTACTTCAAATTTGTTATTGTGTTTTGCTTGGATGCTAAGGTATCATGGGTGCTTGTGAATGGTGTAGAGCAAGTTATATACTGTATCTCATGTTAGAGGATTCCTCCAAAAGAAATGGCTTTGCTTGACTTCAGAACTTATTATATTTGTTTAACACTCAGTGTGCTACTTAGATTGTCAACTTTTCAATGCCGTAACTCTTTTGTAAAACAAATGTTCACAGTCCATGTAATCTTAAATAATTTGAAAGTAATTTTAAATTCTGAAAAGTTACTATGAAAAAGTGAGACCTTTCCCCACCATCTCTGACAGCAGCAATAGTACACACACCACGCACACAATTACATTGTTACTTACATTCATGCCTTTCCCCTCCGTTAGCTGGCAGCGATGAGTACACGCTCAATTTCACCAGCATTTGGTCAATTGTCCACATTGCCATATCCCCTTCAGTCACCCAAATGCATACATGTACACACCCATTGTCTTTTGAGTCTTTGTTTGTCTGTTTGTATGTGTGGAATTTAATGTGGGGCCAGCCAAACTGTTTATCTGTTTACCTGGCTAGCAAGCATGCAGGTATATATTGGATACAAAATTTTCTTTGTTGTTTTGTGTTGTATATAGACATCTTTATATTTTGCTTGGGGGTTTTTTTGTGCATATTTTTCATATTTTTGTACATACAGTGCATCCGGAACATATTCATTTCAATTAACTTTTTTCACATTTTCTTATGTTACAGCCTTTTTTCAAAATGGATTACATTAATTTATTTCCTCAAAATTCCACACACAATACCCCATAATTACAATATGAAAAAAAAAGTTTTTTTTGAAATTGTTACAAATTTATAAAAAAATAACAAAAAAATCTGAAAAAATCACACATACATAAGTATTTACAGCCTTTGCTGTCAAGCTCTAAATCGAGCTCAGCTACATTTTGTTTCCACTGATTATTCTTGAGATGTTTAAGCAGCTTAATTGACAAGATTTGAAAAGTCATACACCTGTATATATAAGGTCTCAGGGTTGACAGTGCTTGTCAAAGCTTAAAGCAAGCATGAAGGACCTAAATCCTATTGAACATCTCTGGAGAGATCTTAAAATGGCTGTACACCATCGCTTCCCATCCAACCTGATAGAGCTTGAAAGGTACTGCAAAGAAGAATGGGCAAAAATTCCCAAACACAGGTGTGCCAAGCTTGTAGCATCATATATATATGCACCTTTGGCAGCAATTACAGCCTTAAGTTTATATATATATATATATATATATATATATATATATATATATATATATATATATATATATATATATAAACTTAAGGCTGTAATTGCTGCCAAAGGTGCATCAACAAAGTACTTTTTTTTGTTTTTTTTTTCCTGAATTGAACATTATTTTTTAACATCTTTGTAAATAAATACCACCTTTTTTACACTTCCAGGTCAGGCCATTGGTTTTTGGATTGTGTTATTTTTGTGGTGTCAGGCTTCTCACAGCTTGTGGTGGACTCACTTCAAGTTCACTAGATCACATTTGGTGTCAGAAGTGGGATGGCCACACGGAAGATGTCAAAAGGGAGAATGCCGGGTCTAAGGTTCAATGCTAAGGATGCAGCCTGAATGAGATTTTTGTCTGATGGAGAGCGAGGCAGCAGCAAAGCATCCGAGAGCTCCCTACGCTAGCTCCCCATTGAATATGTACAGGGGATCATTTCACCCCACTCCCACCACCAGCACAGTCACCCAACAGACAAGCCTTACAGACGTCGCGTGGAGATGCCCTTAAAAAGCAAGGGGATGACATTGAAAGCTATCTGCGATGATTTAAATGTGTTGCTCAAATTTGGCAGTGGCCTTGAGAGGAGTGGAGCTGTCTTTTCTGGTCAAGTGCAAGAGGCATACTTGGCGATGGATGAGGTCAGTACTAAAGATTATGATCAACTGAAGGATGCCCTTCTGCGAAAATCTGACATCTCTGCGGAATCCTACCATCAAAGTTTTAGGGCTGCTACAATGCCTGAAGAGACATGTCATTGCCTGCGACATCTTTATCAGTGCAGGGTACGACCAGATACACATACAAAGGAGGAGATTGGCAAGCAGATCATCCTTAAACAACTACAAAGAGTTATGCAACCTGATGTCAAAATGTGGGTGAAAGAACACAAACTGAAATTAAGACTGGTGGCAGCAAGGTTAGCCCGGCAGTTCATGAATGCTCATCGCTCTGGCCTACGGTAGCCTTCTAAAGGTAGAACACGACACATGTTTCGCAATACTGACAAGCAACACTCAGATATACTTATCTGTTATGCCTGTCAGCAGAAGGGGCACAAAGCATCTGTGTGCCCAGCCCAAAAAATTAAGCTGACAGGATTTTGTTATGCTCCAAGAGAGTGTGATGCTAACAGTGACTTTGATGTGGAACAAAAAGATGAAATGTTGAACATTAATGTGAATGGCTGTGTACTTAAAGCTTTGTTTGATACAGGTGGTTCTAGTTCACTAATTAAATTATGCCATGTGTCTAATGTTGACTTTACTACTACAACTGAAGTACAATTTGTTTATGGGCATGTAAGGCAGAAGTACTTGTGGATATTCAGGAACAAATGTGTTTATTGATTGTTGCAGTTGTCTAACCTTCCAGCAGTCATGATTTTAGGAAGAGACCTCCCAGTGTTGAGTGAACTGTGTATTAGTTCTACCAAATAGAACTATGGTATGAATATAACTAAAACTGTGTTTGCTGTAATGACTCAAGCCCATCAAAAGCTGTTCTGCAACTGCTGCCAGACTTTGACAGTAGTCTACTGCAGGGTGGCCCTAAGAAATTACATCAGCAGAGACTGCTTAAGTACCTGGGTTTTCCAGTTTCCAAACGTTCTACCAAGGGTTTAGGGGCTAGTAACAGGCAGATCCCAGAAAATATTGCTTAAAGAGCCCATATTATACATGAAATAGGGTCATATCTTTATTGTAAGGGTCTCCAACAACAGTCTAATATGCATGCAAGGTCAAAAAACACTTTCATGGTCTTATAATCTGCATTTATTTTTACCTAATTATCCCAGCGACTCCTGTATGAATCGTCCAGTGATTCATTTGTTCCCAAACCCCTCCTTAGCGCGAAGCTAATCTGCGCTGATTGGACCGATGACAGTCTGTCGCGATTGGTCTACTGCCTTCAGTCAGAGAGTGAAATGGCCAATAGCCAATCAGCAATATAAAAAGTAATCACAGTTCATACACGCTCGATAGTGTAGGCGTGGATTTTAGCTGCCACACACACACAAAAACACACACACCTCCGGACGACAACGCTCCCGCTTCCGCCCGCACCCGCCAGGTTTTAGCCTGAGAACCCGCTCCGTTGTCTGCCCGCCGCGCCCGATCCCGCTAGAGCGGGGGAGAACACAACCAAAAATCACCCAGTATACAGTCCAGACAGCCAAGCTGTCTGTATAAACACACACACAGCACCGAGCACACAAAGCTCGTTCGCTCGCTCTCTCTCTCTCTCTCTCATACGCGCGCGTGCGCACTAACACACACACAAGCACCAAGCAGACTCTCTCTTTCTAATTCGCATAGCAATATCCGTGATATTGCTAGACAGCCCGCTCCCGTCCCAAATTAAACCCGTTACCGACCGCTCCCGCGATTTATTCGGAAATTTATTCCCGCGGCTGTCCCCGCGCCAGATTTCTGCGGCGCAGGAATAAATTTCCGAATAAATCGCGGGAGCAGAACTCTAGCACGGAGCTCCATAAACAAAGCAGCACGCGTCGCGTTTTTAATGTGACTTTGCACGCGATAAGAGAATATAGCCAGTTAACCTGAAACAGTACATGCGGTTACAAGTAACAAATCACAACTAAATACATTTGAGAGCTAGAGTCAACGAGGCAACTTTAATCGCACGTACTTACACTTGAGAAATGGAGGAAGAAATCCATCCTGACGTCCATCTGTAAGTTACTCTTTACTGATCCTTCCTTTAACAAACTCAGATGAAGTATTCTTTGTAGCATGTAGCTTCCAGAAGTTTCCAACTGCTTGGCTATAATGCTGATGTTTCATCTTTGGGTAGAGACTCAATATATCCATCTGCAGTGTGACTTCAATCGACCAGCATGTTTGTGGGTGTGCGTGTGTTTGTGGGTGTGTGTGTGTCTGGGTTTCTGCGTCAGAGGGCGAAACACCTAATGAATCGGTATCAAGGCGACTCGTTTGAAGCACTATGAGTCGACTCTTTTATAGATGAATCAACTGTTTTAAACACTGTATTCTTACAGATTTAAGCCTTAGCTGGATACTTCACTTCACTTAGAGCTGTGTTACACACTACATGGAGGGGAATTTTCAAAAACCCATAATATGGGCTCTTTAATTACAAAGAATATAAAACGCTTAAATCTTTGTTTGTTAGGGCAAGAAAACCTGGTTACACAGATCTAAATGATGAAAAGTTTGTGATTATTGATAATGTGTTTCATGTACAAGTTAGTGATGTGAAATGTATGGTTGAAAGAAGAGTCGTCAAACTTACCATGTTAGCCTTCTCAAGGAATGGAAGGAGGCCAAGTTACAGCCAGAACTAGAAATGTCACTCATGATAAGGAAAGTGGGGGAAGATGAAAGTGAATCAGCAGAGGAGATGGTAACAGAGGAAGCATGGAAAGCTAAAACTGGAACACCTGGAAGAAGAAAACCAACAATAGTTACAAGATTTACTTAACTATTACTGTTCATTGTTCCAGCAAATTCCAGGTAGAACAGACTTTATAAAACACACAATTCATCTCACCTATACCATGCCATCAAGACAGAGACCATATAGAATCCTGCAAAAACTGTTAAAGTCATTAAAAGATGAGATCAAACTATGAAGGAGTTGGGGGTCATAGAGGCTTTATTACCAGAATAGAGTAGCCTACTTGTCATCGTCCCAAAGAAAGATGGATCCTCATGAGTCTTAGGGACTTCCATAAGCTTAATGCCCAATCGAGGTTTAATGCCTATCCTATGCCTAGGATTGATGGTCTGTTGGAGAGGATTGGACATGCCTGCTACATCACAACATTGGACCTGTGCTAGGGGTACTGGTAGGTGTCCCTCCATCCTTCATCAAGACCACTGACTACCTTCAGAACACCAGTTGGGCCATCAGTTCACCATTCTTCCATTCAGATTACATGGGGCACCTACAACCTTCCAGCGACTCATGGACAAAGTTCTCGGGCTGTAAAGAGTGGGCAGCTGCATACCTAGATGAAGTTGTGATTTATAGTCACACATGGATGGATCATTTGCAACACCTAAGGCAGACCCCAGAGAAGATCCAAGTGGCCGGTCTTTCCTTAAATGTGGCAAAGTGTTAGTGGGGCAAGCAAGAGTTGTCTTTGAGCACAGGTAGATAAGGTGGAAGCAATTTGGTGGAACCGGAGGACCCCGAACTAAGAAGGTGGTGTGTTCATTTCTAAGACCTGTGGGCTAGTACCTGGCTTCCTCAACAGCAGCACCTTTAACAGACCCATCTACCAAAGGGACAAAGAAACCAGTCATTTGGACTGAGGTCTACGAGCAGGCATAGAAAACACTTCAATAAAGACTCTGTGCACATCTAGTGCTGAAGAGTCTGGTCTTCACTTAAAGATTCCAGGTGCAGGTGGACGCATCCGATAGAGGGATTGGCATGGTACTGGCTCCAGGACCACCTGGAGAGGAAAGACCTGGGGTGTTTCTGAGTAGAAAACTGTTGCCCAGGGAAACTCTGTACTCCACAGTGGATATAGAGTGTCTGGCCATCAAGTGGTCGCTAGAATCCCTACAATACTACCTCTTGGGGTGGGATTTTGACCTGGATACATTGTACAAGGTGTTACAACATTAAAACTTCAAGATATGTCATTGCCCTGGGAGGAAAAACCTAGTAGCCATGTCCTGTCCAGGTTACCGGACAGTAGGCGGCTCAGAGAGAGGGAGGATAATGTGAAAAAGTGAGACTTCTCCCTACCATCCCCGACAGCCACACTGGTACACACACCACACACACACTTGCATTGTTACTTACCTTCATTCCTTTCCCCTTTATGAGCTGGCAGTGACGAGTGCACGCTCCTTTTTACCAGCATTCAGTCAGTAATCCACTTTTCCATGTCCCCTCCAGTCACCCAGATTTATTCATGAAAACACCCCCATTGTCTTTATATTCTTTGTTTGTCTGTTTGTATGTGTGGAAGGTTCAAACTTCAGTGCAGGGCTGGCCAAACCAAGCAAAGGGAAGGCACGTGCTTATGACGACAGAAGCCACGGCATGGTGGCACTACACGCTCGGAGTCTGACCAAACCATAGCTGTTTTGTGTGGGGTACCTCCATTGTTAGTATCTCCGTTAAGAGAATAAAAATATGTGTTTATGTTTAATTGTGTTTATGTTGTATGTGATTATTATTTGTTTAAATATGTTGTGTTTTTTTATGGAAAAGATGAGTTGGTAAAAGCTACTTACCTGATGATAGATGCAAGGGGGCATATAAAAGGAGAAGCCAAACTCCAGATCGTCATCAGTTTACCTGGCTAGTAAGCAGTGTTGTGCAAGATACCTCCAAACTGTAATACATTACAGATTACTTATTACTGTTATTTAAATGTAATCCCTTACCTTACAATATTACTGTCTCAGAATTGTAATATGTTACATTACTCTTATATTAATTTTTAGTTACTTTCACCAAAATAACTACAGAATTAAAACTTAACATTATAAAATTCTATAATGTTCTATAATGAGCATTTTACATCCAGTAGAAAGTGATTTGATGTAGCAGAATGACTGTGACCTCTCCAGGCTACTAACAATATAGTATATAATTGGCAATGTGATGGCTCAAGACAATGCAAGAAAGGATGTCAGCCAGAATTACAAATGATCTGTTAAAAGTATGGTAGAGGTAAAGTGATTATCTGGCAATATCTGTGAATGGCTTGGCTATATTCATATTAGACACAACAGGCCGATATGTAAACTCCAATGCCATGACAAAATTCAGATTTTGTTTCTTTTCTTATTGTTGCCATTATTGTATTTACTTTACATTTATGTGGTTTACAACACAATACCGTCCTGCACAAAGTGAGCATGATGAACAGTTTTCTCAGTATAATGTTTGTGCACCGATTTCCTGTTTGTGGACAAAACTGCTTGCGAGCTCTCACATACGCTGCTCGCGCACAAATTGTCACGATATCTCAAATACGCATTGCTCACGCACAAGTTTTCTTGCGTGCTCTCAGTACACTGCTCTCTCAGTGAGATTATATGCAGACTCACAATTCTTGTCTTGTGTTCCCTCTTCCTTTCAAGCTTTTTAATATGAATTATATTAGTACACTATTTATTAACAATAACCAAAATACTAAAATAGACTCATAATTTTTTATCTAATAAACCATAACATTGTTGGCTGTATGTTATATGATGAGATATTTCAAATAAAAAAAGCATTTAAACAAAAATAAAAACTAACGCAAGCAGAAATGTAACTAATAGAAACACTTGATAAGGTATTATAGCCTACTGTACTATTCACTCTTCAAATAAATCTCATTATCAATCACATTTTTTTATGGCAACTAAAATAAAGTGAACTAGTGTCTGTTGTTTTTCACATTGTTGATGAGATTGTGGAGGACATTTTCCCTGCCATCATCTTCATTTTGAAAAGAAGCTGTTCCACACATATTGTCATTAAGTACTTTAATTACTTTGTTGTGGTAATACTATAGTTGCTATGGTAACACAACAAGTGTAATATAAACAAATGATCCAGTGCTGTAGTTTTTTTTACAATATGGGGTGGATTGTACTACAATTCACCACACTTTACTGTAGTAAAATACACTTTATATTTAATTTTATGAGTTCACTATTCTTAATACGACTGTATGCTTAAGCATTCATTGTAAATACTATAGCCTAAAACATAGGCAGTATACCTTACACTCAAAAACACTAGTATTTATTATAGAATTTATCTTAACCTGTAAGTAATTAGTGTAACAATATATAAACCATAAAAAACATTCTTGGGATAACAATTAAATAGGAGGATCTCTGGAGAGCAACAGAACGAAAGGAAGAGGAAACACACGGCATAGATTGTGAGTCTGCATCATCTGACGGAGCGAGAGCAGGTCGTTAGCACGTGAGCAGCCCAGCCAGTGTTGAGTGAACGCGAGAAGTTTTGTCCACAGAGGAAAGCGGCACGTTCACTCATTCATATTACATGAATGAGCTTACGACATTTGTCAGTGAAATAACGGCATTGCACTTACGTCCGTCTCGCGAATGCACTGTCTTATGCCATTTTCATCTATTTGACGCTTTTCCGCTGTGTGTACTGCGGACCGGGCTGAGCCAATATCGCCGGACCTTGAGCTCAGAAGCTGAAATCATTCCGCATTCAAAGTAAAAAGGTCCCATAGCCAGAGGGAGATTAATGACAGCACGCGTATATATTCTCTAGCCACGAACAGGAAATATAACTGCGGTATTTTTTATTTGTTAATGTCTTGCGGCCGAAAAGTGTGTTGTAACACACGCGTTATAGATATATATTTGGACTGGACATTATTGTTTGAAATCTTTGTAAATAAACATCACCTTTTTTACACTTTCAGGTTAGGCCATTAGTTTTTGGATTGTGTTATTTGTGTGTTTTTGTGGTGTCAGGTCTCTCACGCCTCATGGTGGATCCCCTACGTGTTCACTACACTACATCACAGTTACCCAATGACTTAGGCCAATCGGCCTATCCATTAGAAAAGTCTGGTGGTAGGCAAGTAGCTTTTTACAGAATGTCTGGTAAAACATTAATATTTTTTCTTGCGGTTACATCTATAAATATGAACACTGTAAACATTGCACTTGTTTCTTGTAAAATGTCAGTTAAGAAAAGTCAGTGTCATTTGCTATCATTACTCTGTGCAATACAAATCAACACAGAGTTGATCAAGTGGTTGATTGTGGCCTGTGAAATGTTGGTCCACTCCTTTTCAATGGCATCCTAAACATGCTCAATGGATGACATGTCCGGTGGGTATGCTGACCATGCAAGAAATGGGATTTTTTTCACTTTGCAGGAATTAAAGATCCTTGCAACATTGGGTTGTGCATTATCACGCTGCAACATGAGGTGATTTTTGTGGATGTATGGCATTACAATGGGTCCCAGGATCTTGTTGGAATACCCCTGTGCATTTAAAATGCCATTTAAAACATGCAGCTGTGTTTGTTGTCCACAACATATGCCTTACCATAGCATAACCCCACTGCCACCTTGGGCCTATCGATTCACAATGTTGACATCAGCAAACGAGACACCCACACAACGTCATACACAGTGTTTGCCATCTGCCCTGTACAGTGAAAAATGGGATACATATGTGAAGAGAACAACTCTCAAAGTGCCAGATGCCACTGATTGTAAACATTTGACTGACACTATCCAACTCAAGTCAGTTGGGCTGACAAGCTGCAGTGAGGTGAACTTTCCAATGAAGACCACAAGCATGCAGATGAGCTTCCCTAGGATGGTTTCTGACAGTTTGTGCAGAAATTCTTTGGTTATGCAAACTGATTGCAGCAGTTGTCTAAATCTGATTGCTCAAACCACTTCAGGAGGTGGTCTGGGACAAATTCCAGACCAAAATGGACATATTTTCTCCTCCCAAAATGTAAAAAATAAACATTTAAAGAGCATGTTATAGATTGTGTGACCATTAGCTATAAGATAAAATTTGAAAAGAAACAGAAACACCACAAATGACAGTTTGTGATGTTTTGTGTTCCATTTTACACTGCTCAAAAAAATAAATAAATAAATAAATAAATAAATAAATAAATAAATAAATAAATAAATAAATAAATAATCAAATGATAGCATCAAGTCAGTTAAGCACCTGGGATATTGATCTGGTCAGTTAAGTAGCAGAGGTGTTTGTCAATCCATTTTAGCTGCTTTGATGTTTATGAAATTAAAATTAATGCAGTAGATGGACAACAAAGAGACAACCTCCAAAAAATAAATGGTTTTATAAACAGAATCTAGATATTTGTTCCGCTAATCATCTTGTCTGTTTGCCCTAGTTTTGCATTCGGCTAAGGTCAGTGTTACTTTGGGTAACATAAGACCTAGACTCTAATACCTGTTTGCCCTCATTTTGTATTTGGCTAAGTTCAGTGTCACTTTAGGTAGCATAAGACCTAGACTCTAATGCCTGGACTCTGAGGTTGCAAAGGCAGGCCAAATATGTCAAGATAAATGCTAAAATGTTTACTATGTCTCCCAGAACAATCTCTAGATTATAAAATAGATTCCAGAAAACATGCAGTTACTCTACACTGTTAGACATTTCTGTAAATTACACAGTTATTTACTGTATTTCACCCAGTGTAATACTGCAAATTCCTTTTACGGTAAATAACTGTATTTACCGTTGCATTATGGGAATTTAGTGTGACGTCGAACAACATATACAGCGATGTACTGTATTTGTAAAAATTCGTGTATTATACTGTATTTTCCACAACTGCTTCAACGCCACCTTGCGGCGATTCGACTACTCTGCACCACATTTTGCCTGAGGACCCTGGAGCAATTCTGGAGGACAATTTATTAGTGTGCCTGAAGAACATACTGGATTTAACAAACTTTACTCTGGTAAGCTGAGGCAGTGTTTCATTTTACAGAATGTTTTGTGGACGAGAATAGAACAAAGTAAAGTATAAAGTTGGCTATTATTATTTTCTCTGGCTTGGCGTTATTTCGCCCATTTGAGAAATATATCATCTATTAAGATGTTACCTTTATTTAATTTATTACATTAACACTACTATTACTTTAAATAAGACTGTTTATGACTATTAGCCATTGTTCTCGTCATATCTTTTTATTTATTTACATAGGAACCGGTGTTGCAGCGGGTTTTGGTTTAGGAGGGAACCAGAGGTATGCAGACAGTTTTGGAGGACACTTAGCACGAGACAACGGTCCGGCAGAGAGTGTTTTCCCCCAGAAGAATATGAATGAAAGACCATCAAATAATCCAGGTAAAAGTGCGTCTGTCTGTGCTGACAACACTCGACATTGATTTGAGCACCTCTATTAGCATTTGTTTGCTCGGCAACATTGGCTGAAGCGATCTTAAAATGGTAATGTTAACTGTTAGCTAAACTGAGCTAAGTTTATACTGAATTGGACTCAAACTCATTTTAACGTGCAACGTTTAACTTATATTGATTTATACTATATATATTAGATGTTGTGAACTTATTTTTCTCTGGTTTAGAGTAATTTATAACGTTAGCTTGAGAAAATAACATCGCGACGTAACCTATAAGAACGTTAACGTAAATCTATACAATATGCATAGAGGTAAAGTTGGTTTTATATTCGCACATTCGTTCATTTAGAAGACTCTAACGTTATACTGTTTACCATGTTACTTTGAATATTCGATCAGAATTAGCATGCCAGTATGACTTGAAATCAACATTAACACTGTTTATTTGACCGTGAGCATGTTGTACTTTGATAGTCGTTAGCTGCTAAAATGATTTCACTATTTAGAGTTTGCAAATAATACTTTTATGAAATTAAATTATTAAGGGGGAAGTCTGAATCTGCTAATATAAAACCAACTTTACCTCTATGCATTATGCTAATAACCACCTTTTTGCTATTTATTGTTTGCTAATTATTTTTTTATCACAACTCTTGACATTTGGTTTAACATAATTGTTACCATTATATTTTTTTCTGTTTAGATATGGCACGAGCACAGCACCAGGTTTTGTCTGAAGAAACAAACAGCATTTCGGAGGAACATCTTGATCAGCACAGCCTTATGCTTAAAAAATAAGCAAGACCAGTAAGCAACCAAGGTAAACAAATAAAAAAAAAGTTGTGTGGAGGTTGTGGATTGTAGCATGGTATTCTTATCTGTATTTTTGGCTTTTTTATGGTCTCAATATAGAATACTGGGAGCCTGCCTGTGCAAACTGGACCTCATACAACAGTAAGTACTGTACATCTATTTGTTTCTCAATATAGTAACGTTACTTTTAATACAAAATGTGTCACATGTTTAGTTGCTAGCTAAATAAAAAATCTTTTTCCCTTTTTTATTAAACCATTTAGTAGGGTTTTTTTTTCATCTTTGTTTATAATATTTTTGAGCAGATTGAGGTCTGTCATGGGTCAGACATTTCAAAATACAATAATTAGTATTGGGATACATGCATTTGTCTATGTATTAAATGTCTTTTTCCCCATTTCATGTTGCCTAAATATTTTGTAATATTAAATAATAAATATTATTAGATTAAATAAAATAATAAAAATTTTTGTATAAATAATTCCAGAGGATGAAACAAAATGCACAGCAACAACCAGAGTAAGCCAGAAGAAGGCAGGAGAAGTAGTGAAGAGAATGACAACCATGAACAACAGTGAGTTATCCTTCTTTCACCAGCTAACTGAGAACTTGGATTAGGTGAGACACTCTCAATAGTTGTATCAGTATTCAGTCTGTTTTAGTTTATTAGGAATACATAAACAAATAGTCTAATCTGTCCTGCTGTGAATCAACCCATCACAAATGCTTCAATGTTTTTGTAAAACCTTGTTAGGGGAAAAAATAAACAGGACATTCTGGTTAGTTATCTTTTAAACATGGTAGTGAGCAGGTTATGAGCAGGAGCCAGTTGCTCAGTACCAGCTGAAAACTAGCCCAACCTAGCTGCCATGCTTCAAAATAACTAACCAGTATATGATTTATTTTTTTTAAACAAGCTTCTTCTATGCTTATGTTAGTCTGTTTGTCCTTATCCAGAGTTCTTCATAATCCTGGACTGGGCCAAATCCTGACCAGATGCTGTGGTGGTCATGGAGGAGTGAATCCTAAAAGACACACGTGATCAATGAGTTTCCGCATTGATCCAATGGGCCAGCCTGACCACCCGCTGGTGAACTTTCAAGCCTCCGGTGCCTAGACTGCGGCCTTGCACAAGTTTGGCTAGAGGAGAACTGGTCGTGCCCAACTGAGCCTGGTTTCACTCAAGGGCTTTTATTCTACACTTTCGTCAGTTGGTAAAGTTTCTTCCATGCCACTGTCGCCACTGGATCGTTTGGCTACGATTGGTGGATCGGTGGATTTGCTCTTCAGTGTTTGGACTTTCAGCAGTGACATTTACTGCTTCAATTCTGAAAACTGGACTGAAGCAGCTTCAATTTACAAGAACTTCTATGTTAAGCTGCTTTGACATCATTGATCTACATTGTAAAAGTGCAATAGAAATAAAGATGAATTGCATTTGAACATGTGAATTCAGACCTTGTTGAGCATTTGACACCAGAATTAGTAATATTTTAAAGTTGTGTTGTTTCTGAGTCGGCTAATAGTTACAAATATTTATTTTTCCAACAATATGCAATTCAGAAGTTTAAATTTTTATTGTACATGTATGTTCTAGTGCTTTGTGTGATTTATTTATTTTTAATGTGTTGATTTTATTGCTTAATGTAATTTTCACACATTTTCCTTAAATGCTTTAAGCATTATTAATGTTTTAAAGAATGGAATATTTTGTAATTGTGTCTGGTTTAATGTCAGTAGTACTTAGTACAATTGGGTTTTTTTTTTTCTCAACAATATGCAGGTCAGACACTTAAATTAGTTTTGTACATGTATGTTAATGTGCTTTGTCATTTTCAATGTTTTTTTTCTTAAAATAAAATATTTTGAATGATTGAAATGTAATGTTTTTACACATTTTTAAGCTTGTTTTAAGCATCTCCAATGTTTTAAATAAAGAGTGTTTATTTTGTTAATATTTTGTAATTGTGTCTTTTTTAGGTCTATAGTATTAAAATAATATTAATAAAATTATATTATAAAATATTTAGGACAAAATTAAAAGGTTTACAGTAGCTAACTGTTAACTTAGGTTTTTACAGTAGTTAACCATTTTCAGACACTACAGTAACATGCTGTAAACGGATTTACAGTTGTGTACTGTAAATCTAAAATACAGTAACTTACTGGCAACAGTGTTGCCAGTAAGTTACTGTAAAAACCCTTTGAAATGTCTAACAGTGTAGGATAGCTAGACAGGGCTGTAGATTGTCCTGAACTTTTCAGCAGGACTGGCATTTGCTCCTTTTTGCAAGGAGGAACATAATGACCACTCTCTACAAAATAATCTCCAGCAGACCACTAGTGTTAATATCTTTGTAAAAACAACCATAAAGAGATTTCATGAGGGTGGCCTGAGGGTCAGACAACCTCTAGCAGACCCAGTGTTCACTTTCTTGCACCTTGAAGCTTTAATGGCATTTGTCATTGAACCAGAAATTGGCTGGTGTGTCACTGGTGTCATGTAATTTTCACAGATAGGAGCAGACTCACCCTGATCACATAGGAGGACATGGAAGGGTCTGTAGAAGCCTTGTAGAATGTTATGCTCCCTATAACATTGTTCACCATTACCTGTTATTAGTGGGTCTAGAATGGTCTAGAATGGTGTATCATAGGAGCAACACAGACTACCCCAACCTAGGCCAGGGATGTTCAACCCTGCCCCTGGAGATCTACCTTGCTACAGAGTTCAGATCCAACACACAGATTAACCAATGAATTAGGACCTGAACAGCACTTATTAATTACCTGCAGGAGTGGTTGATATGGGTTGCAACTGAAATCTGCAGGAAGATCAGGTAGATCTCCTGGAACAGGCTTAAGCACTCCTGGTCTAGGCAATGCCACAAGTTATCAGGGTAAAATCATTGGATCCTGGGATCCTCTGAGTGCATGACAATAACTGTTTAATAATGTCAGGAGTATTCAGGCAGTTTCTATAGGGTGAAAGAATTGATACCATTGTATGGTCCCCGGGCTGATTCTAAATCCGATAGAACAACTCTGTGAAATTATGTTTTTGTCCATCTAATGCCACCATGTTGCACCCAAGACCACCAAGAAGCTCAATTATGCAATGGTCTATTTCTGGTAGGAAATACCCAAGGACACCACAGGTTGTCTTGAAAGGAGCATACCCTGATGTGGTCAGGCATAGATTAAACCCATACAAACAACTGAGAGTTACTGGAATGAAATTTCAGCGAAAAGACTAGGATTGGGGGAGAGAACTCTGAGCTCGGAGATAACAGAGCCAAGGGCTCCCGCCTGGTCAATGAGCATGTGAGAGGGTACGAGATCCAAGTAGTTCTTGAGAGCTCCCCCTGATAAAGAAGGAAAGGTGGAGATGGGGTGGATGGGGGGTAACTTCAAAAAATGAAATTGAGTGAGAAATGCTAGTTGGGCGATTTATAGCGAGTTTGAAATTATTCGATTGGCTTGCTAATGATTACAGATGAGAGACCAGCTGTGACCAATCATTTCACGAGCTACTCTCAAAATTAGTTTCATTTAATTACTTATTTTTTTAACATAGGAATTTCTGTGAAAAGAGCTAAAGTAAAATATATAAAAGTATAGAGGGTTTTTATATTTTGTGTTAGAGAGAGTAGTTTAAAAACAAATGAATGTAAACTGTAATACTTTTTTAAAGATGTCCTGCACGTATCTGCATAATAAAGCTAGAAGTTTTATATATGTTTCATTTACTATATATATACAGTAGAGGTCAGAATTACCCCCCCCCCCCCCACCCCCCATTTGCCATGATGAGAGTACATAATATTTTACTAGATGTTTCCAGTAAGACACTTCTATACCGCTTAAAGTGACATTTAAAAGCTTAACTAGGTTAGTTAGGTTAACTAGGCAGGTTAGGGTAATTAGGCGAGTCATTGTATAACATTGATGGTTTGTTCTGTAGACTATGGAAAAAAATGCTTATAATTTTGTACTTAAAATGTTTTTTTTTTTTTGTTTTTTTTTTATTAAAAACTGCTTTTATTCTAACCTAAATGAAACAAATAAGACTTTCTCCAGAAGAAAAAAAAACATGATCAGACATACTGTGAAAATTTCCTTGCTCTGTTAAAGATCAT
Organism: Danio rerio; assembly: GCF_052040795.2. Lineage (NCBI taxonomy): Eukaryota > Metazoa > Chordata > Actinopteri > Cypriniformes > Danionidae > Danio > Danio rerio. The sequence continues at coordinate 17,076,224 of NC_141039.2, read as the reverse complement.
TTGACAAATATTTAAAAAAGAAGAAAAAAAGTGGGGCTAATAATTCTGACTTCAAACTATATATATATATATATATATATATATATATATATATATATATATATATATATATATATATATATATATATGTATATATATATATATATATATATGTATATATATATATATATATATATATATATATATATATATATATATATATATATACAAAGTAGCAGGCCCAGATCACGTTTTAAAAGTAACTTTCCTCAACACTGTGTATAATATCAAACAGTGTTTAAAGCATTACACACCTTATTTAGGTTATTATTATGAATGCACTGATGACAATAAAAATGTTTTATGTGCTCACAAAGACTTGTCATGTGAAGTGTTATATAAATCTTTTGTAGGTATGCATATGTGTGTGTGCGTGTCTGCTTTTGTCCTGAACTCTTAAACTACCCCAGGACTATCTGCTATGCAAACAAACAGCGGTTGCACAGGACACAGCAAAGCAGGCGCACTCTGATTGGATAACAACTTACATAATCAGGCTGCCACGGCGACGGCCCTGAGGAGGGAGGGGGTAGGGCTGACAGCACATGCACATACACTCATACAAAACCATACGCAATGCACGTATACATGTTTGCTCTTCAAAAGTCTAGTAAATCAAGCAAATTTGAAGACTGGTCAAACTGTTCTAATAAATGTTGTAGGGTGTTACATTTCATCTAAAATAGTAATGTTTCTAAATGCATGTTAATCATCAAACATTCAGAATAGAACATATAACCTTTAAAATAATAAATGCTCTTTGGATGCCACACATTAAAACAGTGTTGTGCAGAGAATGCATTTTCCTGACGACACATCATGACGCATTTCACACTAATTACTTGTTTACAATGAACTTCAGCAACATGTTCTGTCACATGTGAAGTGAGGATTATGGAATTAGAATAAAAAAGGAAGAAACAAACAAACAAACTATAATTAAAATGATGCCAATTATATTTTGAATTTATCTTTTTGACAGCAATAAAATGGTGAGCAAATGCATCTAAGATGTTCCTCTTGATTATTAAAGACAGCGGTAATCTCAGAAGCACCTCCTCAGGAGACTTAGATTTCAAAAATGCATCAAGCTATTTTAAGATTTGTCAAGATATAAAAGTGATTTCTCATTATTAACTATCAAGACCAAACAAGCAGAGCTATAAAACAGGTAACATTTAACCAAAACTACCAATGGCCATTGAGTGAGAAAATGTACTATATACAGTAGACAGCATAAACGAGTACACCCTCCTTTAAAAATGAATATTTTTAGCCATTTCTCAGTGTTGGCCATTCGTTTTGATGCATTTAAATAAAGCAGTTTCATCAAACAGTTATATTCATTTTTTTCCTATTCATCAAAGCATATATTTTTAAATTATTTTCCCTAACATATTAATTTGGGTGTTCTAATTTTTGAATCAAGATCTTCAATTATTAAGTTAAATTAGTTTGAGGTTTGGATTTGATACTGACTAATCTAATGTACACAAATATATTATATTATGGCATCCTAAATAAAATAATAATCTAAAAGAGATTGAGATCTGTGAGGGGTTTACTCTGCAAAACGGTGAAGAAATGGTTAGCAGACAAAATTGTAAATGTTTCGGAGTACTGACTTAAATCCAATTGAGAATCTGTGGAGAAAATGTTGGAGCTCATCACTAAAGATGAATGGAAAAGTATACCAGTGGAGACCAATGGACAAAGCTGGTCAGCAATTATAGCAAGCATTCAATTGCTATAATAGCCAACAACAAAAACACAAAACTTGCTTAAAAGTAACTTTAAGTTAAGTAATTTGCCTGGAGTATGAATAATTTCAAAAGCATTTATTGACTATTCCTTTCAGCTTAGTCCCTTTATTTATCAATGGTCGCCACAGTGGAATGAACCGCCAACTTATCCAGCATATGTTGTACACAATGGATGTCCTTCCAGCTGCAACCCATCACTAGGAAACACTCATACACACACACATACACTACTGACAATTTAGCGTACCCAATTCACCTATAGCGCATGTCTTTGGACTTGTGGTGGAAACATATATGGCAACGCAGTGGTGCAGTAGGTAGTGCTGTCGCCTCAAAGCAAGAAGGTCGCTGGTTCGAGCCTCGACTGGGTCAGTTGGCGTTTCTGTGTGGAGTTAGCATATTCTCTCTGCGTTCGTGTCGGTTTCCTCTGGGTGCTCCGGTTTCCCTCACAGTCCAAAGACATGTGGTACAGGTGAATTGGGTAGGTTAAATTGTCCATAGTGTATGAGTGTGTATGAATGTTTCCCAGAGATGGGTTGCAGCTGGAGGGCTTCCGCTATGTAAAAACATGTGCAGGATAAGTTAGCGGTTCATTCTGCTGTGGCAACCCCAGATTAATAAAGGGAATAGGCCGAAAAGAAAATGAATGAATATATATAGCAGAAAAAGTTGGAACTTCTAAATTTACTTTGACCTGTTTTTCATACAACGCAACATTACTTGCATTTAGCATTTCAGTACAATACAACAAACATAATTTAATGTGTCCCTTATGATTTTGTTTTTTTCCCCTCAAAATAAATACAATTTTGGTTGTTGCAACACATTTCAAAAAAGTTGGAAGAAAAAAGCATTTACCCCTTTGTAATGTTGCTACTCCTTTTCAAAACTCCTAAAAGATGTTTAGGGACTGAAGACACCAGGTGAAAAGTGTTTCATGTGTAATTACATCCCATTTTTCCTGCAAACAAAGTGGGCAGCAGTTTTCATTGTCACATTTTGTGCTTAAACCCCCCCCCACATATTCTCTATTGAGGACAACCCGGGGCTGCAGGCAGGCCAGTCTAGTACTTGTACCCTCTTCCTCCACAGCCAGGACTTTGTAGTGTGTGCAGAAGGTGGTTTTGCATTGTCTTGTTGAAATATGCATGGGCTTCTCTGAAAAAGATGTCTTCTTGAAGGTAGCATTTTGTGGTCCAAAATCTCTATCTACCTTTTAGTATTAATGGTGCCAAAGTTACCTTTGCCTAGGGCACTTGACCATGACAGACCCTGGATTTTGGACCTGTTGTTGGAGCAGTCTAGACAATCTTTTTTTTTTTCTTAGGTCCAGAGTACACAGCGTCCATTTATTACAAAAATAAAAAAATAAAAAATTGAAATACTGATTCACCACAACACAACACAACACATGCTTCCACTTTGTGATGGTCCATCCCAGATGCCTCGGAGCCTAGACAAGTTGACAACGCTTCTGAACACTGTTAACATAGGACTTATTTTTGGCACAGTACAAATTTCACTGGCATTTGTGGATGTAACTTTGCATTGTGGTACTTAAGAAAGGTTTACCAAAGTAGTCCTGAGCCAATGTGGTGATATCACTTATAAATGAATGATAATTCTTGATGCAGTGCTGCCTGAAGAATCAGAGATCACAATTGTTCAACTTGGGCTTGCACACTTGTCCTTTACGCACAGAAATTCCTCCAGATTCTTTTAATCTTTTAACTATTTCTATCGTTAAAGGTGAAATCCAAATGTCTTCCTATCTTTCTTTGAGGAACATTTATTTTAAACATTTCAATTTTTTCTACATATTTGTTGACAAAAACTCAACTTATCTCTGCTTGTAAAGGACTAGACTTTTCTTGGATGCTGCTTTTATACCAAATCATAACGACAATCTGTTTACATCACCCGTTTCAAATTACACATACTGGTTTGTATATTTATATACATAGAGAGAAAGACAAAGAAAGAGAGAGGTGGAATTCAGGTGAAGCAGTAAGATTTTTTTGTTAACTGCCCATTCCAATACAATAAAAACTGTTACAACTCTTACAACTGGCATCACAGTGCTGCACATCTCATTACATATTTATATTATAATGAAGCAGTCCTTGTCATTTGATAATAACTAAAACATCTCATTCCTAGGCATTAGAATCTTTCAGTTTAAAAATGAGAATTAATGGAAAAAAATATAATGTATATACGCAAGAAATATATATTGAACAGACTATGCAACTGACTGAGAAGAGTATTGCTATAATTTGAGATAAAAAAAAGAGCACCAAAACTTTCTACTTGCTCAAGTCAAGTGCAGTATTAAGGCTGAAAGCATTGATGTAACTCAAGCTTGTCTTTGTCCTTCATTTAATCCAAGGGTTCTGTCCTTCTTCCTCCACCCCCACCCTGCTCTTCTCCATTCCCATTTCATTGTTTCACAACGCAGTCTGTGGATGAGTCTTGTTTCCTGTTTGAGGAGGGAGGAGTTGAACTCAGACAGCAGTGGCAGGTGGCTTCATGCTGCTTTTGTTTGTGTGTGAGTTCTTTTCTCAGAACAAGTCTATCAGTTACTTAGTTCATGATGTTATTCCCACATAAACAGAACCTCTAGAAACCAGCAACAAAAATAAAGTTCTAACAGCTTGAGCAACTTTCTCACATTTCTTCTCACTTTCTAAAGTAAAATAATATAATCCTCCCTCAAGCTGTGGCACAACTGATCTCAGAACAGTAAAGCCAGAGGTCCATAACCTTAGAGTTGCAAGAGTTTCTATCAACTAAACAACAGTTTCTGCATAAGCTGTATAGCTGTAGGCTAGATCTTTATATTAAACATGCAGCTCCTCTTAAGATGAAAACATTTTGTGAAATATGCGACAAAGCCCTCTACCGTATTTGCAGGCCTACATAGTTTTACATAAAATACAGTTTCCACTAAACACTAGAGGCAGTAAATCACACAATAAATTGTAATTAAATATCCAAGTCTACATGATAAAAAAATCTATCAAAACTTTTTGGTAAATACAGTAGTTGTGGTAGCTAGTATTTTACAATTTAAAATACTGTAAATTTTGAAATTTCTAAATTTCTAACACCCATAAGCATGTGGGATAAAAAAGCAGATGATGAACAATGCCCATATTAAACGCCTTTTGCACAAGCAGAGAAAAATGCAAATTTTTAGAAGGTGATCAGTGTGGTTCACAGAACTACAAAACAAAGCACCACTATGGTAAAAGACATGAAGTTAAAGTAATGTAATAAACATTATTTATCAACACTTGATGCAACAGAAAACTCTAATGTGTATCAATGATGAAAAAAAAAAAATATATATATATATAGTAACACCATAATAATGACAACAACAACAACAAAATCATACAAAACATGAATGTTATGCAGGAAATTCTCGGAAATTCAATATACAGTTATTAACCGTATATATATATATATATATATATATATATATATATATATATATATATATATATATATATATATATATATATATATATTTATTTATTTATTTATTTCAGATTTTAACTTGCATATTTAGTTTTTTTTACCATTGAAATCACATCAATGTTTTACAGTGTATCTAAGTCTATTCTTTTTCTTATTAGCATTCCATGACTTACAGCCACTGAGATAGCAGGAACTAGTTTTAGTCAAAATGGATAAAATCTATTTTTTTTTATGTTTTATGTGTGCATTTTTATATATTTTTACAGATATTTTTAAATCATTAACACATACTAACACAGATTTGAATCTCGTGTTCCCTTCACATGTAAAGTCCTATTTTCATCCAATAATTCTCTTCCAGCAACATGCTAATTTCAGATTGATATCAATTATGAGTGCAGTTATAACTGAATTACAGCTATTGAATCAATTATGAATTGAGTGTTCTGTATATGCTATACTTGTGGAGAGCTGTTCTTCAACATGTAACAGATCATTCTTGAGGTACTAAGTAGGATGCCAATGCTTGTTATTCTTATTTTTTGTAAAATAAATGAAATAATTTAATTTATTCCTATTTGATAGTAGTAGTAGTAGTAGTAGTAGTAGTAGTAGTAGTAATAATAATAATAATAATAATAATAAATTATATACAGTGCTCAACATAATTGAGTACACCCCATTTTAAAAAAGGAATATAGGCAATGTATTTTGATGCATTTAAACAAAACAGATTTATTAAACCGATTTTAAAATAAGATTTAAAAAACCCATATTATGGGTTTTTGAAAATTCCCCTCCATGTAGTGTGTAACACAGCTCTAAGTGAAGTGAAGTATCCAGCTAAGGCTAAAATCTGTAAGAGTACAGTGTTTAAAACGGTTGATTAATCTATAAAAGAGTCGACTCATAGTGCTTCAAACAAGTCGCCTTGATACCGATTCATTAGGTGTTTCGCCATGACGTACGAACGAAATCAAGTTATTCACGTACACGCGCAAACCCGAGAGATTTCAAACCTGAGGCCCCGCCCTCTGACGCAGAAACCCAGACACACACACACACACACACACACACACACACACACACACACACACACACACACAGACACAAACAAACAAACACACGCACACAAACATGCCGGTCGATTGAAGTCACACTGCAGATGGATATTATATTGAGTCTCTACCCAAAGATGAAACATCAGCATTATAACCAAGCAATTGGAAACTACTGGAAACTTCTGGAAGCTACATGCTAAAAAGAATACTTCATCTGAGTTTGTTAAAGGAAGGATCAGTAAAGAGTAACTTACTGATGGACGTCAGGATGGGTTTCTTCCTACATTTCTTAAGTGTAAGTACGTGTGATTAAAGTTGCCTTGTTTACTCTAGCTTGCAAATGTATTTAGTTGTGATTTGTTACTTGAAACCGCGTGTACTGTATCGGGTTAACTGGCTATATTCTCTTATCGCGTGCAAAGTCACGTTAAAAACGCGACGCGTGCTGCTTTGTTTATGGAGCTTCGTGGTAGACTCCGTGGTAGAGTTCCCGCGGCTGTCCCCGCGCCAGATTTCTGCGGCGCGGGAATAAATTTCCGAATAAATCGCGGGAGCGGTCGGTAACGGGTTTAATTTGGGACGGGAGCCGGCTGTCTAGCAATATCACGGATATTGCTATGCGAATGAGAAAGAGAGAGTCTGCTTGGTGTTTGTGTGTGTGTGTTAGTGCGCATGCGAGCGTGAGAGAGAGAGAGCGTTTGCAAGCTTTGTGTGCTTGGTGTTGTGTGTGTGTTTATACAGACATCTTGGCTGTCTGGACTGTATAGCTGGGTGATTTTTGGTTGTGTTCTCCCCCGCTCTAGCGGGATCGGGCGCGGCGTACAGAAAATGGAGCGGGTTCTCAGGTTAAAACCTGCCGGGTGCGGGCGGAAGTGGGAGCGTTGTAGTCCGGAGGTGTGTGTGTGTGTGTGTTTTTCTGTGTGTGTGGCAGCTAAAATCCACGCCTACACTATCGAGCGTGTATGAACTGTGATTACTTTTTATATTGCTGATTAGCTATTGGCCATTTCACTCTCTGACTGAAGGCAGTCGACCAATCGCGACAGACTGTCATCGGTCCAATCAGCGCAGATTAGCTTCGCGCTAAGGTGGGGTTTGGGAACAAATTAATCACTGGACGATTCATACGGGAGTCGCTGGGATAATTAGGTAAAAATAAATGCAGATTACAAGACCATGAAAGTGTTTTTTGACCTTGCATGCATATTAGACTGTTGTTGGAGACCCTTACAACCAAGATATGACCCTATTTCATGTATAATATGGGCTCTTTAAGTCACCAAACAAATTTAGAAATTGAAAGATAATACAATTAAATTCACCAAAATATTGCTAAAATATATAAATAAAATTCAACCAACAAAATTTCTACAAATGTTTCCTTTTTTTCTCCTCTTGATTTTCCCTCTATTTTAAATTTATGTTTTATATTTTACAATTCTAAAACTATAAATTTGGGTGTACTAGTTGTTGGACCATTATCGTTATTTATTTTGTTAGATAAGCTCCAGATTTGGTTTCAGTACTGACTGATCCCATGTATATGTACAAATATAATATTGTATAGTTTCCTATTAAAAAAATAAAATTAAAAGATATATTTGTGAGGGGTGTACTTATATATCCTGAGCACTGTATATTAAGGAAATTTACTGTTAATCAGGTTTCAGATTATTACAGTAGCATATTTACAGTTTTTTTTTTTTTTTTTTTTTTTTAAATAACAATTTGTCTGTGCCAATAACCATCTTTAACTCTAACACTCTTGTGATTTGAACAGTTGTTACTTGTTCTTGGACTTTGGTCATGCCAGTGTTGGTATTCATGGGAAAGGCGGTTGTCTTTTCCATGTCAACTTTTCATAAGAGACACAAACTAATCGAGAACTGGAGGAGGCTTTGTATGATAGAATTTTTTTACTCTAAAGTGAAAGGAACAATTCATCCATAAATAATCATTTAATCATCATTCTCGCCCTTATGTTATATTCTCATGCTGTTTGACCTTTTTCTTCTACAGAACACAAATGTGTTTTTACAGTTATGCAATGCAATCTCAAAAAATAAAAAAATAAAAAAATTAAAAAAATCTGGCAAAGATCTTTTAAAATTCATAGAAGATAAAAGTTTTTGGAAAGAAACTTCTTTAGAGAACAACCCTATAATTTATTTGTGTTTAAAAAAATAAATAATAATAAATACAATATTAGTTTTGGTAAAAAACATGCACTTGTTTTCCGTTTTAATTGAAATATATGTTAACGGCTTATTTAGGACCAATATTTACTTAACAAATGAGAACATTACATATTATCGTCTAAAACATAAAATCACTTACAAAAGCTAACACCTATTCTAATATCCTATATAAATCATTTAAATAAATAAATAAATAAAAATGAGGTTAAAATAATGATGATGATGATGATGATTATTATTATTATTATTAATATTATTACTATTATTATTATTATTAAGTAGGATATTGTTTATTTTTGGAAAAGTCTACCTTTACAATTTGACACATGTGAAGCACTGCAGAAATGTTCTTACCAACAGGCCCATGTCATATACAGTACAGAAACTTAATAATCAAGACAATGATCATAAACACAGCCAAGGAAAATCTCAACTGGTTTCAGAGAAAGAAAATAAAGCTAGAATGGCCCAGCCAATCACCCGACCAGAATTTGTTTGAAAAAATAAATAAAAAATAGATAAAGATCATATTCTATAGAAGAGATCCACTGAATAATCAAGATTTTAAACTCCTTTACCAAAAAAAACCTTTTACATAAATATAAATATATATATATATATATATATATATATATATATATATATATATATATATATATATATATATATATATATATATATATGTATATATATATATATATTAATTTGTATGTTTGCTTTGATTGAATTTTAACCTAAATCTGGGTCAATTTTATGTAAACAGCTTCTTTAGACAGATATAGATAGATAAATAGATAGATAGGCATTCAAACATCAACTAAGCAAACAATACATACCTATGAGAGCATACATTTCAATATGAATTGAAAGTGAAAGGGCCTTCCTTGTGGCTTTGTGTATACAACGCAATTCTACTTCTTATTTCCAGTGCATTTGTAATGAATCACATTGGGAGAGGCACAACAGTGAAATTCACTGTCCCATAATTAGCAGCAATTATTCTGAGCTGACTGAGGCTGAGAATAGCGAAGCTCAGCCAAGCAGCGTGGCTTGGGCAGGTCAGCGTGGCATATGTCACTGCATGGGTGCCTCTGATATGAGGTGGAGCTTTTGTCATGTATGATTAAAGCTGCGGGCCTGCTAGTTAGTCAATATATATTGCTTTGTACAGTTAACTTGACAGTGGCTTTCTTGTGAGTTTTTTTCATTCTTAAAGCGATGTTTTGATGTAAAATACAAGTTTAGTTTATGAAAAAAAATAAGAAAACTTTGACAGCCCAATATGTTGTCCATATCTAGTTTTGCACTTTCTTTTCTTTACTTGTTGGACTGCTCTGGATTAGTATTTGAGGGGCAAAAGAGTTATTGTTAGTCATCTAATTATAAACAGGATGACAGTTTAACAAGCTCAGCTAAAATCTTACTGCTGTTGAAGTTAAGAAGAAAACTGACATAGAAGAAGATGCTGAGTATGTGTTATAAAAAACGGACTTGTGGCAATTCATGCAATGGGTGCTTGAAATCATGTTTGCGTAACTAGTACTTGTGTACAGAGTGTTTCAGACCTTATTTGCTTAATGGAAAAGTTAACGCCTAAACCATATCCACATAAGCTTTCAGAAAAAAATAAAATAAAATGACAGCTTTTAATTACTCTAAGGAAATGCATGACACTGTCTAAATATGCCCTCTCATCTGAGAGCTCCCACAGCTCTAACAATTCTAACTCTAACAATATAATATCCTTGGAAAGAGTTGCAAACACAATAAATACCTTTTATTTAGAGCTGTGTTTTAAGCATATTAGCATTGTTAAAATGAGAAACTTCACCACTCCAGCTATATTACACCTTTTGTTTCACTGTATATTATGAGATAAACTCAAGATGGAATAGATATCTATAAAATGTAATCTTAACATGAGTAATTAGCGAAGGAGACTAGCTGCATATGCTTTGCCTTTCTGGTGTATCTACCTTCTGTTGCTTTAACCCAGGCTCATTCTGAAAATGTACTGATATAAACAATTCTGGAGAGCGCCAAATATGTCTCAGGAGCTACGTTTTTTTTTTGCTGTTTTTATTTTTCTCGAATGCACCAAAGGCCACTGTGGACATTTTTTGAGATCTCAAATTTCTCTTGTGAGTGCCATTCGTGCCTGCTGCTCTCATGTAAATACAGGTTGCTGTCAACTGACTGACTAAATGACTGACTGACTGACTGACTGATCAATCAACTGACACACCCTCCTCCTTCCCTAAACCTAACCAATAGTGTTTTCAAATGCACTAATTGAACTAATTGTCCGCCCCCTTCCCTAAACGCAACCGACAGTTTTAAAAAGCACTTCAGAAAGAAAAAAACTCACCTGTTTTTGCATGCAGATTTTATTGTATTCTCATCCTGTCATTTTCTTGTTTATTTCATTTTTTTGTCTTCTGTTTTTGTCTTACCCGCTTACTGTAACTGTTCATCACTGGACTCAGATCCAGTCAGTATATATTTAGCCCCCCTTTGATTTTTTTTTTCTTTTTTAAATATTTCCCAAATTATGTTTAACAGAACAAGGAAATTTTTATAGAATGTCTGATAATATTTTGTCTCCTGGAGAAAGTCTTAATTGTTTTATTTTGGCTAGAAAAAAAAAACAGTTTTTAAAAAAAATTTAAAGTCATTTTAAGGTCACAATTATTAGCCCCTTTAAGCTATATATATATTTTTTCTCGATAGTCTAAAGAACAAACCATCAATATACAATAACTTGCCTAATTACCTTAACCTGCCCAGTCAACCTAAGTAACCTAATTAAGCCTTTAAATGTCACTTTAAGCTGTATAGAAGTTTCTTGAAAAATATCTAGTAAAATATTATTTACTGTCATCATGACAAAGAGAAAAAAAAATAGTTATTAGAAATGAGTTATTAAAACTATTATGTTTAGAAATGAACTGAAAAAAAATATTTTATCCATAAAACAGAAATTAAGGAAAAAAATAAACAGGGGGCTAGTAATTCTGACTTCAACTGTGTGTGTGTGTGTGTGTATATATATATATATATATATATATATATATATATATATATATATATATATATATACACACACACACATATATCATATTGCATTCTTTTCTATGCTTTTGGTTAAGTAAAAAAAGTCTGTTATTGTTTTTACAATGTAATTTGTTTTACATATATTTGGAAAAAAAAAGTAATTAGCAAAAGGTGCATTGGAACATGCAGCATTATTATTGGTTTAGTTTTTTAGTAGACAACATATGAAAGCCACAACCTAACAGTTGTTTAAAGTTTGTCTAAATCGTTGTGTCCCTTATCTCTTATCCATGTCATTTTATAATATAGTCATCTGTGTATAATCTAAATGGGTTTGAAGTATTTTGTGGTGTGGGCTTCGGATTTGCACATGGAATCCAATTTGCACTGCCAAATCTTTGGATCATGTGTGTGTGTGTGTGTGTGTGTGCATGCAGCAGTGGTTCACATGATGCTGATATATAAACCAGATGTAAAGTCTAAATCATTCACCTGCATTATGTGTCATTAACCACAGAAGAAAAAAAAAAAAGTTACTTTTTGAAAAACCTACCAGTTTCACTAACAGCTGTAGCCTCTATTAGGGAAGGGACACTTAAGATTTAGACACCACAGGCTAATCGAATGTATGTGCCTTAATCTACATTTTTGCAAAATGTAAAATACATTGCTTGCGGTACATTTCATTGCACGTTTGAGATGACAAATCCACCACAGGGGGCTGTCTACAATTTTTGCATTTTGGAAATACATTAATTAGGGCATGTGTTGTTATACGTGTCAGTACACATACTTTTTGTCCATGAAAAGGTAGGGCTTGTCGTACAGATCACCTTACTAGCAACTGACCTAAACCCTTCGTTAATCCTAACAAATTCTGTTTTCAAAAGCAAATGTAAAAAAAAGTCAGTCTTAGCTATGCTTTACCTTGCTTTTATCTCTTTTGTGGAACTGTGGTTTACCAGACTTGAACCTGACCACTCTATATTACAAGTGCAACATTGTACAAAGTGAGCTATTGAGCAAACTGACTACATAAAAAAGTTGTCCACATGGAGATAAACAAGTTAGGCTAACATATTACCATACAAATCATAGACACCGTTATTTAATTAGTGGTATCCAAAGACTGCACATAATTAATCATTTATCCATTGGTGATATGTACCTGCAAATATCATTAGTGTGTAAAGGAACAAAAACTGTTGGCGTCATACTGCCCCGTAGTGTTAATTTTATCTAGAAACTGCGTGTTCAAAAGTATGTTGAAGCACATTTTATTGTTTCACAAAAATGTAAGTTCAAGCATGAGCCGGTGTGGAATTTAAAGCAGTTGATTAGACAGAATATCTGGTGAGAAATTGAAGTGCGACAAGTGATGTCATCAAAATTGGGGATCCATTTTAGTTTACGTGAGAAACTGTAAATTTTAATACAACGTATACATGTAAAGGTTGGCATTATTTTATAGCATGCTAGCTTGTAGATAACCATAAGGCTGACATAATAATAATAATAATAATGATAAAAATAAATAAATAATAATAATAGGGCGAGGCAGTGGCACAGTAGGTAGTGCTGTCGCCTCACAGCACGAAGGTCGCTGGGTCGCTGGTAGAACCTCGGCTCAGTTGGTGTTTTTGTGTGGAGTTTGCATGTTCTCCCTGCCTTCGCGTGGGTTTATTCCGGGTGCTCCGGTTTCCCCCACAGTCCATAGACATGCAGTACTGGTGAATTGGGTAGAATGAATGAAAGAATAATAATAATAATAACAATAATAAAAGGAAAAGAACTTCATGAACTTTAACGGCAATGGAGATGGTTTTCCCTCACAGTCCACATGTAAATATTGTCAATGGATGCAAATGTGGGCAAGAGATCTGGCAATACATTTGTAATGGAACTGACCCCTGTAACTCAGAAAATGTATTAATTTTGTGTCTAAGTATTAAATATATATATATATATATATATATATATATATATATATATATATATATATATATATATATATATATATATATATAAGGCAAATCAGAACATATGCTAATATTTCCATGACATCACAGTTAAGTGCTTCTTCAAATGTCCAAGATTACCAATTACATAATACACATATATGAATGTGGCAGTTTGTACAACAGACTTTGCATATTTACAAAGCTATTTCTGCTAGTAAACTAATCAGCACAGGAATATTTGAGAAAACAAACAAACAAACAAACAAAAAACAATGCTGACAATGCAAACAGATAAACACTGTTAATATATTTCATTCAAATTATTAACTGTAAAATCTCAAAAATAGTAAATTGGTTTTGGAAAGAATCGAAATGTGTAAGGATTTGTTTATGTGTGTGTGTGCGTGACTGACTGTGTATAAAAGGTCAGCAGTCAGTGTTGTTCTCAAACTCCCTTTTAGCGTCAAACACACCTCCCCCACAATGAACATCCACAGTGAGAGACACAAAAGAGGAAAGAGAGAGAGAGAGAGAGAGAGAGAGAGAGAGAGAGAGGGAGAGAGAGAGAGAGACTGAGAGAGAGAGAGAGAGAGAGAGAGAGAAAGAGAGAGAGAGAGAGAGAGAGAGAGAGAGCAAGCGAGAGAGAGATTATGTGAAATATGAGAGCCATTCAAAGAAAAGTGTGAAACATTTTTTTGAAATTCTAAGAACAAACAGAGCATTCAAACCTTAATAAAAATATAACAACAATTAATTAGATTCAAGTTCTTTAATAAACACAAGTAATGTGCTGCTTTGGCCCCCTGAAAAGCATATTAAGTTGGATTGACTCAGCTCCACACTTTTGTCACCTTGGAATTATAAGGTTCTATCTGCGTTTTGAATGATTTTGAGATATTGAGCTAAGTTTTTGCATTCCATATCAAACAGTATGTGTGTAACATTTTTTTTAAGTCTTAAAATGTAAACAACTTCAAACAAATAAAAAAATCAAACAAACAAAATCAAAAAAATCAAAAAAGTTGTCATTTAATAATAATGTCAATAACTCAATTTTGGCAAAAATCATTCTAAAGTGACAACTTCCATCAGTTGTCATCCATCCATCCATCCATCCATCTAATGGCTTGTTTCCACTGAGTGGTACGGTATAGTACGGTTCGGTTCGGTACGGTATAGTACGGTTCGGTTCGGTACGCTCTTATGGCCGTTTTCACTATCAAAGGGTACTTAGCAGCGAACCATACCGTACCAAATTTGAGGCCGTACTCACACTAGGTACAGTTGCCTCGAACCGGGCCAAAGCACGCTTGTCCCCCCTCCCGTCTACCCCGACGGCCCGCACTCACACCACAAATGGGCCTCGGCATGCTTACGTCATCGCTGCTGCGCTGTTCAGTGAGAAGCGCTCTCTCACTCAGCAGCACAGTGGAGATTTCTCTAGTTATATTGTTTCAGTCGTTTGCTATGCAGTGACATGCAGTCAAATATTTCTAATCAATATTCACAATAAGAAATAATCTTTAAACCAATAAAAATGCCAAGTTAAGCAGCTATACATTTTAAAGCAATCGTAAATAAATTAAACGTAATAAATAAAAAAAAAAAAAAAAAACTTGCTGGACATAAATAAAATAAGGCGACGTAGAGGCGCAGTAGGTAGTAGGTTGCTGGTTCGAACCTAGGCTCAAATGGCATTTCTGTGAGAAGTTTGCATGTTCTCCCTGCATACGCGTGGGTTTCCTCCGGGTGCTCCGGTTTCCCCCACAGTCCAAAGACATGCGGTACAGGTGAATTGGGTAAGCTAAATTGTCCATAGTGTGTGTGTGTGTTTGTGTGTGTGTGTGTGTGTGTGTGTGTGTGTGTGTGTGTGTGTGTGTGTGTGTGTGTGTTTCCCAGAGATGGGTTGAGGCTGGAAGGGCATCCGCTGCGTAAAAACCTGCTAGATAAGTTGGCGGTTCATTCCGCTGTGGCAACCCCGAATTAATAAAGGGACTAAGCCAACAAGAAAATGAATGAATGAATAAATAAAATAGACAGATAGACAGATAGATAGACAGATAGATAGATGATAGATAGATAGATAGATAGATAGATAGATAGATAGATAGATAGATAGATAGATAGATAGATAGATAGATAGATAGATAGATAGATAGATAGATAGATAGATAGATAGATAGATAGATAGATGGATATTTTAAGTTCACAGGGCTTAGAGTCTCTTTCTCAGACTGTAACCTACATTTGATAGGGAGTTCACATGATTGTCTCATTTCACAAGACAATAAAATTAGATTTCTGTTGACTTTTCTGACTAGGTCGCAATCGAATTCATTTCACAAGTACGACAGAGTAACAAGCTCCAAAACTCAGGTAACTGATAGAAAACAATTACTGTAAGGAACATTTGTGTAAACAGACAGCCAATGAGTTAAAGAGCAGAGTCCTAAAACAAGCAGACAGGCCAAAGATCAGCCACTCTTTGCTGGCGTGTGTTTCCAACAGACCTTCAAACATTCCCAACCCCGCAGACTGTGACCTTCCCCACAGGGTCGCCATGGAGACACCGTTAAGAATCCACTCGTTCCTAAGCAGCAGTGGCCAGAGTGACTCAGCCAAAGACAGAGAGAGACAGACAAAGAGAGAGAGGGAGGACTGGGAAAACCAAGCTTGCTCCAGCAGTTGAACATTGGACCTCAATGTGACATGTAACGTGTTTCATTGTCTGTTACGTCACTCGTTTCATCACTTATTGGAAAACTGAGGGCTCATCTTCTGTCTTCACCCATATAATGCCAGACATTTATGGCACAGTGATTGAATGAGATGTAACATCAAAGTACTTGACTTGTCATGATACTAAAGTCCCTGTCACATTAAGTGTGTTTACATGCACTCTTACTTTATAATGCACTTATAAAATAATTTTGTCAATATTATGATTATATGTAACTTCATGTAAGGACAGTACTTTGGTTAAACGAATGATATTAAGCATTCATAATCATATTAGCCACAATTAAGTTATGTGGCATATGCTGATTTTGATTGCACTTGTAAAACACCTCATTGCATTATTACGGCACTGATCAAAGTGTGCATGGATTCGGACATACACAAATACAGTGTGCTGCTCAGAAATCTCCACAAGTTAACATTTTGGAAGTATTCTGATGTTTTACTTCCACTCTGAATCACTAAACTGAATTACACATTGATGCAGTTTGTGCTGTGAAAATGAATGTCTTAGTTTCTGGGATATTTACCACTCATGGAAATGTGTTTTACATTTGATGAAAGCAGATTAAAACAATGACTAGCACTTATGTTATGTGAATAATGTGCAAATAAAATTTAGAATGGTCAAATGATAAATGTTGACAGGGTCTACAAATACATTATTTAAATTTTTTTAGTTTTTTAATTATAATTTTTATTGTTGCCCAGTGATGTAATGGAATTAATTAGTATAGGCCCAATAAGTATAGGAATGCAACTAAAACACTTATGTAGTAAATGAAAAGTGTCCTTTTATTAGATTATTGCAGCATGTTTCTTTCTGAAACAGAAATATAACCAACCCAGGCTCATTCGGAAAAAGTACCTCTATGTACATTTCTGGATACGTCCGAGGAGTTACGTTTTTTTTTTTACACTTGCTGTTCTCATATAAACCCACAAGAGGCCGCTGTCGACTGACTGTTTGACAGGCTGAATGACTAACTGACAGATTGACTGACCCACCCTCCTCCTTTCCTGAACCCAATCAATTGTATTGATTGACCCGTCCACCCACTTTCCCAAATCCAACCAACAATTTATAAAAGCAATCCAGAAAAAGAAAATCCCTCCCCTGGTTTTTAACATGTTTACAGATTTTACCACATTCTCACTCTGTATTAACTTGTTAATTTTATTTTTTGGATTCTGTTTTTGTCTTACCTGCTTTCTGGAACTGTTAATAGGCTAAATTGTCCATAGTCTATGAGTGTGTATAGATGTTTCCCAGAGATGGGTTGCAGCTGCAAGGGCATCCGCTGTGTAAAACATATGCTGGATAAGTTGGTGGTTCATTCCGCTGTGGCGACCCCAGATTAATAAAGGGACTAAGCCGAAAAGAAAATGAATGAATGAATGAATGAATGACATGCCACAAGCAGTTTTTAATCTAGATTAGACTGTGTAGTGGTTTATAAAGCCATTATACAGTAGCAATAACATACAATTTAGCAATAACATACAAGTTGCATGTCTTTGTAAACTATTGGCATTTAACATTAAAGAGATGCAAATTTTCTCTTTGCCAGCAAGTGTGGCACTTATGAATAACAATGATATAGTGTTTCCTGGGTTACCGCTGTAAACAACGCAGTGCTGCACTTATGATACATTCAAAACTGCTGTCTACAAGAGCATCAAAGTAGCCATCTTGGACAATGTGGGCATTAAGGAGTGTTAAAAACAGGTCAAATTTAAGGCAATATGCTTTGACGTGGCTTGGTGGGAGCAATTGGATTGTACTAGTCTACCACCTTAAATGTTTCTAGAGAACACAATCCTATAAACTTTGGTTTTGGTTAGTTATATTAAGTTAACTTGAAAACGAAAGAGTTCCAGACGGGGAAAAAAAAGGTGTTTAGCTGAATTTACACTGCTGTTCAACTTTAACTTGCCCTCCTTTATTGTATCCTGCTCACTGTGAAAGGTCTTAATCTTGGAGTCAACACTGTATCTAATACTGGACAATAATCTATGATTGAGAGCTGTTCAAGTGCTCAGTGCTAACTTGATACCAACATGTGTTTTCAGTAATATGATTACAAGTGGTCAGCTGATACACATTACCAATTCATCTGGTATTATTGTGTTCAAATTTGATCCTGGACAATTAAACCAATCATAAGTGCCAATACGATATATATATATATATATATATATATATATATATATATATATATATATATATATATATATATATATATATATATATATATATATATATATATATATATATATATATAGAAGCTGAATAAATGGGCTTTCAAATGATGTTACCAACCAACAAAGACTCATTCTAAAAAACGTAGCCCTATATGCATTTCCGAAGATCGCAAATTATGTAGCCAGAGGAAAGTATGGCTGGATTTCATCTTTAAAGTGAAAGATACAGGCGGAATGATGCCATTCATTTTTGTACTTACCAGCTGACTACTTACCTACATATGGATGGCTTTTTCACTGCATACTTCGGAGGATTTGAGACACAGAGCGAAGTTAACTGTGACAACAGGGTTTGAGACTGGTAAACAATGGTTTCAGAATGCAGGTAAGACAAAGAAAAAGCCACAAAAAGCTTTTAGTGCAAAAGAGCAACAATGTGGTCAAATTTGAAAACATGGTTAAGATCAGGCTGCTGTGAGGGCTTTTCTTTTTCTGGATTGCTTTTTAAAACAATGAGGTTTGGGTTTAGGGAAGTGTGTGGTTGCTGGCCAATCGGTGCTTTTTAAAATACTATCGGTTGGGCTTAGGGAAGGAGGTAGGAAAGAAATTTGAGATCTCAAAAAGCTTACACAGCTGCCTCTGGCGATTCCATGAAAAGAAAACATGGCAACAAAAAAAGCGTAGCACCTGGGACGTATTTGGCATTCTCAAGAAATGTATATCTTTACCAAATATTGAATCCATGCGATGACATTTCACATTGTTAGAATACTATTAAACAAAGGAAGTGCCTTATGAACAAAAATTAATAAAACATTAAATTAAAATATACATTAAAATAAACATTAAAATATTAAAAGTTCATATGTTATGTATACACATAAATGTACATATTGTGCTCATAATGTTCTTTTCTATGCAAAACATTTGCTGTTATGAGGTAAAATACAGTTATGGTTAGAGAGATGTTTAGCGATACATAGTAGATAGGTTTAAATGTTAGGAGAGAGTCATTATTGTATTTATAGATGCCTTCAATGAAATTGATTACTAATGTAACGATACAAATGAGTACAATAGTTTAACGGTAAGTGCACTGTTTTACATGAACGTAATACATAAATTGAAGTACAATGTCTAAACCTACCCTAAATATAACCTTACCCCATGTAGCTATCTTATGCAACCCAGTATTTTCCAAGGTAAGTACACTGTAAGTGCATGTTAAGTACCCAGTGTTCAGCCATATCCAGAGCTCCCACAAAAGTTACACAGAATGTGATGAAATTGTAGAGCAGCATGTTGACCTTTAGAAATATGACATCACACTACAGCATCATTTTAAACAACATGCACTAGATATCCTTGGCATCTAATACAAATAATAATAATAATTCATTCATTCATTTTTTTCGGCTTAGTCTCTTAATTAATCATGGGTTGCCACAGTAAAATGAACCGCTAACTTATCCAGCATATGTTTTACGCAGCAGATGCCCTTCCAGCCGTAAAATAATAATAATAACAATAATAATAATAATAATAATAATAACAACAAAAAATCTAATCTTAATTACTTAGCAAAACTTTTATTAGTCTTAAAATCTAGTGTGACACTGCAACATTCTATGGTCAAATTGAAAGGAAAACCGTGACCTAATACTATAACGTGAAATGGATGCAGACAAAGGGGTTGAGGATCCAAGCCCAGGTTTTATTGTGCAGAGAATGGTCAGGAAAGCAACAGTCAACAGAGGAGCAAACAGATGTATACAGGCAATCCAGAATCTTAATAAGGAGGCGAATGGCAAAAGGCAGGCAGCAGACCTGAATAAACAAACAAAACAAAGCAAAGATCAGTACAAGGCAAGACTAGGCAAGGGAACTGCATTGTAGTGTTAACAGTAATGTAAACCAAGATTCAGCAACTTCTGTTTATTTGTGCGCTGACTTTATAGTCCATGTAATCAGTTTTGTGTAATCACTGTAAGTGTTTGCAATCAGACAGGATCTAGGCCAGGTGTGTGAGTGGTGCATGACAGGTTCTTGAAGTTCTTTTGCTGGCAGATTTGTTGTTCTCCAGCGATCTGCATGGGCTAGATCACTGGTGATTGTGACAACTACTTTCTTAACATCCTACTTATATGCAATTTATTTTCAGAAACTGAAGTACTTAATCTGCATTGTCTCTTTGAGTGTGGCACAAAACCTTTTATTACCCGGAAATTATGTGCATTTTGAACATGCTGTACTTTAGTTTGGACATTGTTGCAAGGTACAAAACAAGGTACAACACTTGCAAGTGGAAGCAAAGACTGAAATTAGATTTTTTTTTCTATTTTTCTGCAAGTTTATATCTCAAAATTGCAAGTTATAAACTCATAATTGCATTTAGACCTAAAATCAGACCTAAGTAAAAGTAACATTACTTGCCTAAAAATGTAGTGCAAGTAGAATAAAAGTATTAGTTGTAAATATCAGAGTATGAGTAAAAAGACCTTTCAAAAGTACTCAAGAGTAGTGAGTAGTGAGTATTATGCTGTAAAAAGCTGATACATTTACATGTAATTTGTGCATTTGTGTACACATAGTATTCTATAGTGCTTAGTTATTGCTTAGCAGTCACACAACATCATAAAATGTTAATTATGGGTTAGATTTAGGTTGTGATGTCCAGTGACCAAAATTTAATGTCTAGCCAGAAATTAAGGACAACGTTATTTTGATGTCCAATCAAGACATCACAAAATATTTGATTGATTTTAGGTTGTGTTCGAAAATGACCAAACATGAGCCAACATCTTAAACCAATGTCATATTGACATCAAATACTGA
This sequence comes from Danio rerio, assembly GCF_052040795.2. Classification (NCBI taxonomy): domain Eukaryota; kingdom Metazoa; phylum Chordata; class Actinopteri; order Cypriniformes; family Danionidae; genus Danio; species Danio rerio. Next base: position 17,054,886 of record NC_141039.2, on the reverse strand, counting down.
CCTTTATTTGTCAGGTTTGGCAACAAAAATCCAGTGTCTGATAGACATCATAGTGGTAGTCGTTACCACGCTGGGTTCTGATGTCAACTTAATTTTCATTTCAAAACAAAACACAACATCCTCATGATGTTGTAGTACAATGTCAATCTGATGTTGTGTTGACATTTTGTGCCATTTCGGACTTCATTCAGTAGACATTTCTCCTCTTCTCATCAGTGACTGGCATCTAAACCAGAGGTGGGAAAACTACGGCCCGCGGGCCATATGCGGCCCGCTGAACAGTTTCATCCAGCCCGCAAGGGAGTTTTTAAATTGCTGCTTCTGAGTAACGTAAAAATTAGTAAATTTATGATGTAATTACAAATGAACACCATGCGATGGCAGTATTGCTAGCGGTACAGTTAGCGCAACCAGTAAAATTAGAACACGCTTATGGATATTAAAATGCACTCGACCATAAATGGCTGAAAATGAGTCAGGCGAAAAAGAAATTTACTCTAAATGTCGTGTGTTTAAAGAAGAATGGACAACAGAATAATTCACCAATATTGAACAGAAAGTGGTATGTCTAATATACCCGAAAAGTATTGAAAGTATTTTTAAAGAATACAACCTAAAAGGGCTTATCACACCGAACGCACTTTATGCATCAAGCCTGGTTTAAGAGGCGCCTCTTTTGAATGATTTACTAATGGGCGCGAGGGTTTTACGCGCTGCTTCTGCGCCCTTAACCGTCTGCTACACCTTGCGTTTTTGCCGTAGCAGACTCCAGACTTTGACACCCTTGCGAAGAGAGTGGACCAGGCTCTTTGTTCACATTAACACACTCATAATAACATGATTTGGAATAACAAAGACCAAGATTCTTCTTCCGTTTTATCTCATAGTTTTATAATTGATATTAGCATATTTATACAACCTGTAATGAAATTGTTGTAAATTTGACTCAAATTATAAAATAACTGCTGGTTAAATGTGTTAATTTTTGTCATAGAATATATTTTCCATGCATGCATCCACTTAAAAAAAAAGCTCTTTTATCAAATATTTGTGGTTTCATCAAGTTTTATAAAGATTGATCTGTGTGTTCTAAAAGCAGTACAAGTTGGATTATTGTAAATTTGCCTGAGAATTAGAAATTTTTAAGAATTATTTTTAATGTGTTAATATGAGTTTTTTTTTTCCTATCAGACAATATCTTTCTATTCTCCACTGTAAAAAGACATTACACTATAAATATAATATTATTATATTTTATAAGGGATTATTTTATTGTTTTATGATGATTGATAAGTAAATATAAATAGCAGTGCAAATTAATTTAACTTTTAATTTTGACTTAATAATATTTTTAAAAAAATCTGTTTTGTGTTAATGTGACATGTTTCTGTCCGATATTACATATTCCATGCATACTACCACTATAAATAAAAAAAAATATTTTTTGAAGAATTTGACATGTGGCCTTTTACTTGGTTTGCAAAACTTGATGTGGCCTTCGGGCCCAAAAAACCCACCACTGATCTAAACAGTCTCTCGGTCATTGCATGCAAAGATTTTGGACATCTTCTTGGACACTTTTAATGCTTCCCAACAGTTTGCTTTAATTATAAATCACCCATGTCTTGAGGTAGTTCATTATGATGTGATTTACTTTCTTTGTGCGATTTGATTGGACAGGAATTACAGGACTGATTTTTTTTAAATCCCCATAGACAAGAAAAAATAAAGTAGTGACTGCTGATTAAAGGAAAGTAGTAAAGTAAAATTACGGAAACTGCACTAAAAAAGTACTCAAGGCAAAGTAAAAGAACACATTTTAAAACTACTTAGTAAATTACAATTGTTGAGAAAAACTACTTAATTACAGTAATTTGAGTATTTGAAATTGGTTACTTTACACCACTGCAATTAACATTAGCAGGTATAATTATGCAGGGACAGTTTTTTGCAGCCTGATTTCACAAGAAAACGTAAGTATTTTACGTTTAGTGGCTAATTCGTGGCACCTAACCCCAGCCCTAAACCCATCCGTCATTGGGGTATGAGCAAGTCGTACTAAATTGTACGAATTACACTGTACAAATTCATACAAATTAGCCTCTAAATTAAAAAGTTAAGAATTACTGTGAGATTGCGTTGTTTTTTGAGAATACTGTGAGGAAAACAGCACAATGGTATAAAATAAACTTTTTTAATTTATAGCTTTTTATTTATTTTATGGTTGAAAAAACCTATATAAAACAAATGTTTTGCTAAGCACATGTAAAAATACATGAAATAGATCACATAAGGGTTATTTGTTATGATTTGGCCAGCTGTAGTATTAGTCCAAGCTGTGGTCCTTTACAGATGTGTTTTTGTTGAACGTGAGACAGCAGCAGTGCTCGGAGTCATTGAGGGCTCTTCTGAGAAAGCACATATCGGGTTGCCTGGCATGTAGCACCATACGGTGTGTGTATGTTTGTGTGTGTGTGTGTGTGTGTGTGTGTGTGTGTGTGTTGGCTGGACAGAAGGACCTGATGCTATGGTTGAGGAGAGGGGGAGCCAAGAGGAAAAGAAAGGAAGAAAAATGTGGCCTAACGGCTTTCTCTCAATACAGCTGAAGAAAACGGTGTAAAAAAGAGCTGACAGGGAGGAGCGAAAGCAAAACACAGCAGGTGTGCAGAAAAAAAAAATAAACATGTAAATGCTGTTTGTTTGTAGTACAACAGGAAATAAAATTCTAAGCCGCAACATGTTTCTTGGCTGTCGTGTGAGTCTTTGGCTGGTTAACTGTGCCTCTTTAGCTGCTTTCACACTCGCTGTCACTCGCTGTTCACCTCCACATCCCCCACTCCTCCTCACGTGTTGCTGTCTTTATCTGTCTATCTCACCCAGCGGGAACATGGACGCTCATTGCACGTGCTCGGTCACAGTCTGCACCCAGTGCAATTCACACTGAGCTCTCAAAATATGCATGTGACCCACAGCAAAGTCATTCATTTACTTTATTAGAAGAAGTAAACATTGTTTCCCAGGATGGACTTACAAGTAAAAGGATACTATTTTCAAACATACAAACAAACACAAAACCACAGTAATTACTGTGTGCAGCTTAGATAAGAAAGTAAAGGCATCATATCGGTAAAAATGCTCTCTTAGATCTACTTTCACTTGTACACAAACAGATCTGTGCTCAGGGTTCAGTCAGATATAAAAGCGTGTTAAATCTGGTGTAACTGAGCATTATGAAAGAGGATGTTGCTATAATAATGAAAAAAGTTCTGGGTCTCAGTGCTTTCCCTGTTGACTATTTTTGTCCTGTTTTCTCGTGATCATATCTTGTCTTGTCATCTCAGCATAACACAATGATCTTGACTTTCTCATGAGAAAAAGCTGCTATGCTCACCATTTAAGCACAAAGCATTTAATAGACACATGTCAAACGTCATTCTGTCATGAAGAAATGTTGAACATTATGTTGACTGGAAATTCTTCACGTCATAAAGTTATTCTATAGTGTCTACAAAAAATAAAATAAAAAATGTTAAAGAGATTTGTTCAAAAACAATCAGTGACAGGCAGATTCCAATGTGAGTGAACATAGGTCAATATTGAATATGCTCAATTAAAGTAAGAAAATAACCTTTAGAACAAGAAAAAGTAATAATTCAAATTTGAGTCAAAACATTTAATATTTTCGTTACAGCTGCATGGTGGCTAGGTCACTGGTTCAATTTCCGCCTAGGCCAGTTGGCATTTCTGTGTGGAGTTTGCATGTTCTCCCTGTGTTCGCATGGGTTTTCTTTGGGTGCAAATGCAAGAGTATATGGGTGTTTCCTAGTCGTGGGTTGCGGCTGAAAGTGCATCCGCTGTATAAAAAATAGCTGGCAGTTCATTTCATTGTGGCGAACTTTGATAAATAAGGCACTAAGCCGAAGGAAAATTAATGAATAAATCAATCAATATTTTCATTACTGGATAAAAAGAAATTCTATTATATTAGAGATAGCACACGCATATACAGATGGGTACATAAATATTTGGATATTGACACAATTCTAAAATGTCTGGCTCTTTACACCAACACAGTAGATTTAAATTTAGATTGAAATGCTCAACTGCAGACTGTCAGCTTTAGTTTGATGGTATTTACATCCAAATCAGTTGAACGCTGTAGGAATTACAACAGTTTGCATACGTGCCTCCCACTTGTTAAGAATCCAAAAGCAATTGGACAATTGGCTTCTAAGCTGTTCCATGGCCAGGTGTGTTATTCACTCATTAACCCGATTACAATGAGCAAATAAAAGGTTCAGAGTTCATTTCAATTGTGCTATTTGCATTTGGAATCTGTTACTGTCAAGTCTCAAGAGGAGATCCAAAGAGTCAATCAAGTAAGCCATCATTACGCTGAAAAACAAAACAAACCTATCAGGAAAATGGCAAAAACAGTAGGCATTGCCAAAAAACTGTTTGGAACATTCTTAAAAAAGAAAGAACACACCAGTGAGATTAGCAACTCCAAAAGACCATGGAAAACAACTGTGGTGGATGACCAAATAATTATTTTCCTGTTGAAGAGAACACCCTTCATAACTTTGTTAGTCGCTTTGGATAAAAGCGTCTGCTAAATGACTAAATGTAAATGTAAGTAATGAGGAATACTTTTTTGATCGTTTGTATGAGCTATTCGCTCTATTTAATTGGTTTAATAATACACTGCTAATTTAAAACATTTTAATTTTGAATATTATGTCAACGGGTCCAGTGCTTAAGTTCTCTGCTGGTTGTGACAGCTCGTCTGACCTAGAGGCCTGTACTCGCAGAACTCGAGGCATCCGGGACAAAAATTGATAAGTAAGATAATACTTAAAATGATACAAAAAGCTGGTGCGGGTGTTAACATTGCGGATTGCTTAAAACCTGCATAAAAGATTGGATGAAAAGATTAAAATCATCCGTGAGACCCCTGGAAAATGCTTATATGTAAAAATACATTTAAAAAGGCAAACATATTTGTGTTTGTTTAACTCACAGAAGCAATAAAGACACATTATTAAGACCCTTCACCAAGCCATATTACCCTGCAGCCCAAGACCGGTTACTCACTGAAATTAAGCAGGGCTGAGTCTGTACAGTACCAGATGGGAGGCCACATGGAGAAACTAGGTTGCTTTTGGAAGTGGTTTTAGTGAGACCAGCAGGGGGTGCTCAACCTGTGGTTTGAGTGAGTCCTAAAGCCCCAGTAAAGTGAAAGGGACACTATACTGTCAGTGGGTGCCATCTTTCAGATGAGACATTAAGCCTAGGTCCTGACTCTCTGTGGTCATTAAAAACCCCATACTTCTTGTGAGTAGTGGTGTAACCCTGGTGTCCTGGCCAAATTTCCTTCCACTGGCTCCATTTGCTGGTGTGTGGTGAACGCACTGGTGCCGTTGTCCTGTGGCTGCCATCACATCATCCAAGTGGATGCTGCACACTGGTGGTGGTGTGCAACGACCCCCCTCATGATTGTGAAGCACTGTGGGTGTATGGCCATACACAATAAATGTGTTTTATTTACACACATACATTATCCTCTGACAGTCTACCTGCTAATGGCATTTTGATTTGGTTTTCCCATTTTATTTAAGAAGTGTCAGACTCTCTCTGGGTTTGGTGATCTGTTATGTACATTTTATGTTTATTCAATTCATTTAAAAGTTTGGTCAAAGACTATAGAACACAAAAGACATGTCACTCTTATAGTTTTCAATGGGGAAAAGTGTAACAGTCAATATGGTGAATGAAACCCCGCCTACTAGTACAGGAGCCAATTATCGATCGATACAGACTGATGTTTTGCTGGGGGAAAAGCTCAGACCTGGCATGTGTTTTTAAGACAGTTTTGTGTTAACAAGCACACTTAGCGAATACTTGCTTTACAGATAAAAAGAAATATGTCCACATAAAACTTAAAATCTGTACTTTTAAATGAGCCAAGTACACTTAAAAAACAAACGTTTTTTTGTGTTGTAATCTGTATGAAACAAACGCAAGGTACAGTCCAACCTGTGAAACACACATCACCTGACAGCAATCACTCGAACGCCTACAAACTTGTAAAACAAGAGTCACTGTAATTTCTGGAGGAGATTCTCCAATAAGTTCAAGTTGTAGATTACTTCAGTAGAGCAGCCCGATCAGGCGATCATTACCCAGAGGATGACAATGTGTAGAACTGCCATAAATTCAATTCAATTCACCTTTAATTGTATAGGGATTTTACAATGTAGATTGTGTTGAAGCAGCGTTTAAGTTCAGGTTAGTTTAGCTCAGTTCAGTGTGGTTTATTAATCACTAATAAATAAATTTGAAGAGTCCAAACTAAGGGTGAAGCAGTGGCGCAGTAGGTAGTGCTGTCACCTCACAGCAAGAAGGTCGCTGGGTCGCTGGTTCGAGCCTTGGTGTTGGTGTTGGTGTTTCTGTGTGGAGTTTGCTTGTTCTCCCTGCCTTCGCGTGGGTTTCCTCTGGGTGCTCCGAGTTCCCCCAGAGTCCAAAGACATGCGGTACAGGTAAATTGGGTAGGCTAAATTGTCTGTAGTATGTGTGTGTGAATGTGTGTTTGGATGTTTCCCAGAGATGGGTTGTGGCTGAAAGGGCATGCGCAGCATAAAAACTTGCTGGATAAGTTGGCAGTTCATTCTGCTGTGGCGACCCTGGATTAATAAAGGGACTAAGCCGACAAAAAAATTAATGAATGAATGAGAGTCCAAACTCTGAAGAGCAATCCATCAATGCGCAGCTCTGCAGCTAGTGGTGACAGCGGCGAGAAAAAAAAAACTTCACCAACTGGCAAAAGTGAAGAAAAAAACCTTGAGAAAAACCAGGCTCAGTTGGGCACGACCATTTCCATTTCTCCGCTGGCCAAACTTCTTGTGCAGAGCTGCAGTCTCAGTGGTGGAGGCTGGAAGCTGAACCTCAGCGCCTGGAGCGTCACAGGAATCAGTCTCATGCTCTCCACTGATCCATGACCACCACAGCAGCTGCTCAGGATACAGCCTGGTCCAGGATATGGAAACCTTGGGATCATCTTGTCGCTGGTCTTGGATCAAATCAGTGACGCTGCATAGTATCCCCAGGTGGAATTAGAAAATAAAGATAATAATTAGTATAGCTGCTGTTCATAGTGTATATAAACAAGATGCAGAAACCTGTTTGGAGCACATTCATGTATCATACAGCTAAGTGATGCACTGAGTGTATGCTTTACTAAAAAGATAGGTAATTAATCTAGTTTTGTATTGGGAGAGTGTGTCTGAGCCTCGGACATTATCATGAAGGCTATTCCAGAGTTTAGGAGCCATAAATGAGAACCTACTTTAATTGACTTTGCTATTCTAAGTACTACCAGAAGCCCTGAGTTTTGAGATCTTTAAGAGTGGGTTGGATTGTAGTGAAACAGAAGGTTGGTTAGATAAACAGGAGCTAGATTATTTAAAGCTTTATAGGTAAGAAGCAAAATTTTAAATTCAATACGAAACTTAATAGACAGCCAGTGTAAGAAGGGTAAAATAAATTAGATTGGTGTCGTGATCCCGTTCCCTCAAGTGCGCATGCGCATTAGCTTGGGCAACCTGAAAATATGCCGATTTTGTTTGATTCTGACATTTAGAAACTAAACTTATGAGATGATTGTTGTTTAATTTTATTGGTGGTTCCAAGTATGTAATGTAATCATAATTGACAATTGGCAAACAGTTTTGGAGAATTTGACGTTTCCCCTATCAGACAAAATGCCTGAGCATACTGCCCAATAGGCGTTTTAAAGATGGCCACCGAATGAAATGACTTGCCTTAAAGGGACTTTGGTTTGTTAAGTGACCACAAGAAAAAAAGGTTGGGAACCACTGCTCTAGTGGATTTATCAGCTGAAATGTTCAACGAAATGCACATGCACCGACATATTTTACATATAAAGGAATGTAGGCTGAGGCACATATTTTAAAATGCCTGTGTTATGTTAAATGGCTATGTAAGTATTTGCTGCACTTTCCGCAATGTAATATAGCTACAATAGTTGTCATTTAAATATGCTATTCTGTAAAATAATTCAACACTCTACAGCACATTATTTGAAAATGTGAATTGTGTAATGTTTCATGAAAGTGTTTTGCAACTGAAGTCTCTCTGAGCAGAGTCCAGCATTCTCTTCTTTGAGCACTGTGTCATAACCAGCCTCTGACCTACATGAACACTGAATGCCAGATGTAGATCCAGGACAAGAGCCGGTCTTGCCTAGTGCTTAGCACGCACACACACACACACACACACACACACACACACACATGCACAAACACAGCGTGAGCCAGGGTGGAGAGAAAAGAAGAAAAAAGAAAGAGCAAACAAATCATGGGGTGGGGAAACCACATTCCTTGAGTGCTATGAATAGCTAATGGGATCCTGGGGGGAGAAACGAGAACCTGCTTTGAGGAGAGAAGACACATTTAGCGTACTTAGAAGAAATGCAAGGAAGTAAGGAACATATTGGTATAATTAGAAAAAAAAGCAGTTTTAAAGACAAGATTTTGAATGCTTTCTGAACAATTTGTTCTCAATTTATTAGTAAACCATCTATGACATTGACATTTGAAGAGTTATTTCTGCTAAAATATGAAGCCAAAGTTTTCTCTTTGTATTTCAATCCAAATTTATAAGCAATAACTTGCTTGTTATTTGCAGTTCTGAGATCAGTCTCATCTTACTTGCACAGTCCATATAATACATATAAAACCAATATATGTTATTGCCATTTGCATGGAGAAATTGACATTCTAAAACTAAATAGCTATTTAACACAAGGGCTTGATTTTATGAAGTTAGTTCAACAAAACATGAAATCAATACATACAGACTGAAAGTAGTTAAACTAATCTTGTAGGGAACTATTATTATTATTTTTAACCTAACAATTTGAAAGTGAACAACTGGAGATGGCAAAAACATCAATTACCCACACAAATGTATACTTGAACAGTGGTATTTAGAGACCATTGTTTGAAAGAGTGAAAATACTCTGTCATAACTTCTGGAGAGAAATATAGCACAGGCCTTTGACAAAGATTAAGCTTTTGTTTTAGTTGTTTTTTCCCCCTTTTGGCATGTTCTCTAATTCCTTGGTAAATCATTTACTCTTCAGCTGGTGTGTCTTAAAACAAGACAAAGTTCTTCTCTCTGTTTATTTCTTCCAATCCAAAGTTCAAACTATTTCAGTTGTTTTGGACTAAAATTGCTTGTTTTATAATTAATCTTCCATCTTCACTGTAACAAAATTTTGATCCCACTATATATATATATATATATATATATATATATATATATATATATATATATATATATATATATGTGTGTGTGTGTGTGTGTGTGTGTGTGTGTGTGTGTGTGTGTGTGTGTGTGTGTGTGTGTTAAATTCATAATTTGGTACATTGTACTGATTATATATATACATATTTTTACATTGTACTTTTATTTTTAAAAGTATCTGTATGTATTTGCACCAATCTATTCTTTACACCTTAATCCACCCTTAAACCTACCCATAACAGCAAACCTATCCCTAACCTTACATTTCCCCATAAATAGCAGGGTATGTGTTGTGCAATACAGTATGAACACAATAAGTGCATTGCATTTATTTTTAATGTAAGTAAGGCCACTTAATATAAAGTGGAATTTGTTTTCAAAAGATTAGTCATCAGCTCAGTGGCTTAATACCTGGATACATTTTGGTCAGCATGTGCTGACTGTCTTCTCATCATCTATAGATGCATGCCCAAGACCACTTGGTGCCACTTTTTAATGCATAGCATTGTTCCTTTATGTGCAATGCACTCCACTGTTGTCCAGTGAGAAACATTTGGCATCAACACACTGATGTTCTAGGCATGAGAATTTAATAGTCATGATGGAATTATACATTCCTTACCAATTTATGCTTTCATAGAAATTCTGGAGCACCTAACCCCACCTCCACCTCAAAGCTAACCTCCTATAATCCCCTTTAGTTACAACATCACAATTACATCATAGCATTAACTGTAAGCTAAACGAAATGGAGAACTGGAGAGGACCAATACAAATCAGAACAATGGCAACACAACAATATAACAACTGTAGTTAAACACAATGAGATGAGTGAACTGGTCAAGAAACCATTATAACTGCTATAGTAATTGTGTGTGTGTGTGTGTGTGTGTGTGTGTGTGTGTGTGTGTATATATATATATATATATATATATATATATATATATATATATATATATATATATATATATATATATATATATATATATATATATATATATAATTTATTAGCACCCCTGTTTATTTTTTTCCCAATTTCTGTTTAATAAAGAGAAGATTTTTTTCAACACATTTCTAAACATAATATTTTTAATAAATATTTTCTATTAACTGATTTATTTTATCTTTGCCATGATGACAGTAAATAATATTTGACTTGATATTTTTTAAGACACTTCTATACAGCTTAAGTGACTTTTAAAGGCCTAACTAGGTTAGTTAGGTTATTAAAGCAGGTTAGGGTAATTAGGCAAGTTATTGTATATTGATGGTTTGTTTTGTAGACTATTGAAAAAATACATAGCTTTAAGCGGCTAATATTTTTGACCTTAAAATGGCTTTTAAAAAATTGAAAAATTGAAAACTGCTTTTATTTTAGCCAAAATCTTTTCTTTCTCCAGAAGAAAAAATATTATCAGACATACTGTGAAATTCCCTTGCTCTGTCAAACATCATTTGGGAAATATTTAATAAAAATAATAATAATAAAAATCAAAGGGGGGCTAATAATTCTGACTTCAACTGTATATATATATATATATATATATATATATATATATATATATATATATATATATATTTGTGTGTGTGTGTGTATGTGCGTGTGTGCGTGCGTGTTTGTGTTTGTTTGTGTTGCAAACAATTTAGATGGGCTAAATTTAAACAAATATATTACATTTAGTAATGCTCAACTTAGTTTGTTTGTCAAAATTTTGCCCAAGTAAATCGTTTGCAACCTGTTACCTTAAAAAGCAAATAGCAAATGTCATGAATCATTTTTCAGTGTAGTTAGCGACCAGGAAATACAACTGCTAATAGGAAATAAAGCTACTGTAACTGCTAGTTTTCAACCAGGAAATAAATACAAAATAAACTGTTTGTGTAGTCTTTTCTACAGTTGCCATATGTAAATAAGAAACTTGCTACAGCTAGCATTAGTAAAGTGGTCTGGTGATTCATTCTGTCTCCACCTAAGTTCTGCCAACAACAAAAATGACAACAACAACAACAAAATAACATCAGAATGTTTACTAGCTGAAAAATCACTGATCACCATGGACTTCCACTTCCAGTTGATGGTTACACTTGATTAATTGACTATAGTATTTTTCCCTTCTATTTAATGGGTAATGGAATACCAAAATCGAATACAAATTCCATTTTGAATATCAATACTTTTCATTTAGTGTTGAACAGGAGAAAAAAATCTCCTCATACAAGTTTGAAACAAGTAAAGGGTAAGTAAATCATGACAGTGGGCTCATTCTGGAAGTAAACAACTTTACTTTGTTGTTAATCAATTACTTTAAACCAAGGGATATGCATGGACATGTTTTTAGTCATCTAAACAAGTGTTGATTCATCCGTCTATTTGTGTGATGAAATGTCTGAATCTTGTGTTTTAAGATGTGTTCAGGGGTTAAGGGAAGGTTATGGAGCTTTCTGAGCGGTATGAGTGAAATCTATAGCAATCCATTAATATGCATTTTAGTAATACTGGAATGTGGGATGGTAGCCCTATGTTTCCTCACTGCATAACTGGTTTAAGTCCTGGCTGGACCAAGATGCCTTTCTGTGTGAAGTTTGCATGTAGGTTTCCTCCACAATTCAAAGAGGTGTGGTAAAGGTTGTCTGTAGTGTATGAGTGTGTGCATGTTTGTTTCCCAGCAGTGGGGGTTCACAAGTTAGTGCACTTTCAGGGCTGGGTTGCGACAGGAGGGCATCCACTGGTAAAATGTATGCCTGAGTATTTGGAGGTCCAGCAAAATCAGTGAGAGTGTGTACCACTAGAAGTGACTGAATGTGAAAAAAAACTCTAAACATTTCATACTTAATTTTACATTTTCTACATGTCTTCAGATTGCCAAAAAATTTAATAAAATAAAAAATGTAAGAGCAATTAAAAACAAACAATAATAATATTGAAAAAAAAATCTGTAAATACTGGATGTATCAACACTGAAGTGTTTGCTTAATATAATAATAATAATAATAAAGATTGCTTATATTATTTTTCTGTACAATACTCTGTACAAATAAGACATCTTTGTGGGTGAGCTGTTTACTTTGTAATTTGTTGTTGCATTACCACTAGTTTGGCCTAATTGAGTCAAATCAAAGACTGATTGGGAATACCACAGGCTTAAATTATCGTAATGCCCGGTCAATTGCCCGATTTCACTTGTTCACTTGCATTTGTAAATCCTTTTTTCATGTCAAAACATGAACAAAACATGCCTGAATAACTCATGAAAAGGCATATTGATCTTTTTAATTTCAGGTCAAATTAAAGGGTCAGATTTCAGTTGATAAATTTTTATGGAATAGGACAACACCTTTTTAATATGAAATATAGGGCAATGAATTGTTCAATAAGAAATAATAAAAAGAAAAAGAAATGAAATGAAAGAAAATATGTTCAATTTCTATCTCCTTTTAATTTTTACGACTACACACTTTATATGCTGAATGTACGTACTGTAAATCGCCCTGCGTTTGGGCAACCACAACATCTGTAACCGTTTCAAACCTAACCGAATTCAACCAAAGCCAACCAAACATAGATTGCATGGGATGTCGTTGTAGATGAGCATTTGTTGTCATACAAATCACCCTGTAGAATGGGTGGTTATGTGATACTGATGTGGTGTGTAGTCTATTATTTTGTTGTGGTTGGAATTGCTTTTGAATGAGTATGTTGATGAGCTCAGAAGCTCACGTGGCTATTTGAGTCTTAAGGTGTTTGTATAAAAGGGTTAGTTCACCTAAAAATTACAAATTTGTCATCCTATAATAATCTGAATGTTGTTCCACCCACTACATTTGTTTTTCTTGTTTTCTGGAACACAAAAGAAAATACTAAAAGGGCAAAAGAAGTTATAAAAAGCATGAGAACAGTATTTCATACCACATTCTAAACCCTCACAACCCCCACGTTTTGTTAAGTAATTCACTTGAACAACACATACACTATATAATTTCACTCAAAATGTCAATAAATATAGACCTATTTTATCCTATACCTTTCAAATTTTTTAAAAGGCAGAAGTTTCATTTCCTTTTAGAACAACTTTGCATACTCACTCTCCTCTGTGGCTCAATATGAACCTACTTTTTAGGTGGACAACCTTTTAATCAGCAATCATGGCCAATAAAAGTATTCTAACATTAAAAGACATATTTGGAAAAAAAATAATAAATCCTAGATTTTCAAGAGGTGGTTAACAAATTTAATATATTTCCCAACACTCTATTTATATGTTTTAAAATAAGGGTAGCACTAAAAGCTAATAAGACATCATGGGGTATGGATCTTCATACCGATTGTGAAATGGTTATATAATGCTCCAAGAAAAATAAAACTGTCTGCTATCTCTATTGCTGTTTTTCTAATATTAATATACATACTTTCCCAAAAGAAAGACTATGGCTATCTGATCTGTCTCTGCCCAATGCAACCATCAATTGGGAATCTGTGTAGGATATTACATTCCACGCTTCCATATAAACAATCTCCTGTTTATTCACTTTAAAGCTATTCACAGGGTATATTTAACTACACGTATACGGTATATCATAGGTTTATCTCCACATCCTTATAGTAAGTTCTGTGAACCACAGCGTCCAGATACCAATATGATGGGAATGTCCAGTGGTGCAAAAACTTTGTGATTTGGTACTGGACATTTTATTTACAGTTACAAAAATGTGTTTCCCTAAAAGATCCTGTATTGCTAATATTGAATGTTGACTCTAATTCTCTTAAATGCAAAAATTTGTACATTTTAGTTAGCTGCTTTAAGTGATACAAACATAATGTTGGTACAGAGCTGGAAACCCCCTCAAGATCTCTCTGTTAAAGGGCCATGAAACCCTTGTTTCAGCAGGGTGTTTCACACCTCTACTTTGGAAAAAGTCAGGAAAGTGGGCTTGTCCAGCTCTGTTTAGGGGGGAGTGTTGGAGGAGGGGAAGGTCCGTAAAAATTTGCATAAAAATGGGAGTGTCGGTTTGGGCACGCGCTGATTTTCACAGAGGCAAAACAAACACAGACGCAGGGTAGAAAGACAGTGACTGTGTTTACATGGACATCAGTAATCAAATTATTTGCCAAATTATTAAATAGTGGACTTTAACTGCAGTTTGGCTCTTTCATTTAGGAATTTCATTCATGCCCCTTGTGAAAAATGAGATATTTTATTCGAGGAATTGCTGGAAGCGTGTATTTTTTATGCAATGTTTGTTATCGTAAGGCGAATGAGAGAAAAAAAACTCATCGCATTTCTCGGTAACTTAGATGCACTCGGTAGGTAGCATAAGAAAGCCGTGTGTGTTATTCCTGTCACAAAATGCGGCGAAAATTCTACATGATGGTAATTTTAATTGTGGTGCTTACATGTTTACACGGAGAGCAGCATTTGCAGCAGATTTTTTTCAGTCCATAATATTGTAGTGATATTAGCGTACTGTGAACTTTATTAACTTAGAAATCATTTGACTAAAGCCCGTCTTTAAACACTGAAAGAGTACTGCTTACGATACGAACTAACTTTGCCTCTGAATAAACAAACAACTGGTCGCTCAAAACCAGCAAAAACAGCCAATTTTCACTTTTTAGTGAAATATATGTGTCCCAATATAGTGTTTTTAGCAGTGTGGGACAAATATACGATTGTCACCAGCTCAAAAAATGTGTTTTGATGTTTAGTGACCCTTTAAGCACTGGTTACATTCACCATTGGAAGTACTGTATCTGGGACTGCCATCAGCATGGATCAACCATGCTAATCTGGACATTCTGACCGTGTAGAAAATCTATATATGCGACGTCAAATAAATCTTGGACACTTAACCCTCTTTTAATACTACAAATGTCAAATTTAAATTTAATAGCTTGGTCTAAACTACAGTTATTCTGTGTTACCTGATGTGCAATGCCAGATTTAACTTTTTCAAAAATCAATTCAGAAAAGTAATTAATTCTATTAACTAAATCTTAAATACATGTTACTTTCAAGTTTCATTTGTTTTAATTTACTTACTCACCCCAAGGAGCGTTTATAAGTTGATATTTGCCGCACCATGTTGGTGTTTTGTAACATCTAACTTTTACAAGGTGGGTTGTCAGCTCAATGCTCAACCTCCAACCTGGAGGACCAGCACAAACACACATACACTGATATATATGTCTTTAGACTTGTGGGGGAAACCAGAGCACCCAGAGGAAACCCACGCGAACATGCAAACTCCCCACAGAAATGCCAACTGAGCCAGCCGGGGATCAAACCAGTCACCTTCTTGCTGTAAGGCGACAGCACCCATTGTGCCACCATGCTGTGGGAATCAATATAACTAAAACTTATAAAATAAATATAATAATAATAAAACATTGTTATGTAAATATTTACAAAATTAACCATGAAATGCAAGATAAAATTAAGTAAATACAGTTTAAATTGATAAAAAAAAGGTGAAAATAATGAAAAAAAGAGAGAAGAATTTAAAATATTACTAAAAACTATTAAAAGCTATACAATAAAATCTCAATAATACTAAAACAACATGGGTTAATTTCACCTGGGATATTTATTCCAATTCTTCTTCATTTGTACATATCTAGTTTTAGATATGTACAAGATATGTAGATTAAAATAGCATAGATTAGATGTGCAGATAAGAATAGCAAACCCTGGACATATTTCAAACTATTTACATAAGAGTCAAAATGTAGAGAGCTTATAATACTTGTAATTTTATTTTTTAATAAGGCTGCTTTGGAAAATCAGCCTCACTATTGTGCCCTATTTTTTTTTTTCTAGATAACTTTTGGTTTAACTATTCAAAGTCTCAGCAAAACCTTCATCCAATGCTGGATGGTCAGAAGTTTGGAGGGTTGGGAGGGGGGTCAACGACTGCCAAATGGAACCAGTGAAGCAAAACATGACTTTAACACCATGAGACACAGGCATGCAGAGTGTTTCCCCTCCCCCTTCCTTTTCAATCCCTTGTTTTATGTATTTTTTCCTTCTCATCCTTCCTAATCACAAAATAACCACTTGTGCACACACACTTACTTAGGTAACAACGATATATGAATCTAGCGCATATGCTGACTCAAACACACCACAGGCACAAGCATGCATGAAAACACAAACACATGGACACACACACACACACACACACACACACACACACACACACACGCACACACACACATGCTCAAGTAAGCACAGCATGGCCTGATCCTGGTTACCTAAAACAACAGGTGAGAAGCTCCGCCCCTTGAGCTGATAAACAGATGGGGTGTGGAGAGATCTTTGTACACAATGCAGCGTGCAATGCAGATAATGCAGACTGGTGTGTGTACATGTGTTAACTGGCTGAATAGGAGTATTCCTAAACTGCCTAGCTCAACCTGTTATCCATACTTCAGTCAGAATATGTAAATCAACAATTACCCATGTTACCTTGAAAGACTTTAGCTTCTGGATGCCTTAGATAAGAAACATACTTTGCGTTGTTGTACATACCGGACATGCTGTTGTTGAGGTGACTGACTACAGTAGCTATGAACATGTTTGTACAGTACCTTGTTTAGCAAGATCGTCGTCACACTCTTGGCATTAGATATCCTTTAGTATCTGCTAAAGGATGAGCACATTTGAGCTCGTGTTACTATAAATGTCTGTTAATAATAACATGCTTTTAATAGCAATTTATGTTTTCCCAAAGTGATACTCCATACATCAACAATAAAGTCCAAAGTCCCAAGGTTTTATTTTTTTTCCTCCACATACACATGGCAATTATTGTGTTTTTTCCTAAACTTTTTGCGTCATGTACATAGTTTCAAGAAATATGCAAGCATAGACACACGAAAACTGGATTAAATTGTGCAGGGGAGTGCGGGGAATTTTTAATACAAACCTAATTTTAAAAGATTTTAAAAGCTATTTTGGATCAATGTAGAACAACTCCAATTTAAATTTAATTTAAACTAAAGTTGCTTAGTTGTTACTTTTGACACCATAGTCAGGGACAAAAAGTAACACATGGGTGAGTCAAAATTAACACAACAATATTTGCTAGATTTAACAGCTTAATATTGTTTATTTTAAATATATCTGACTATGACTTTTGTTAACTGCAAACATATTTTGTTTTTTTGGACTATTTTACATTTTTTCTTCCATCGGATGTTTCTAAAGTAATCCAACAATTCAAAATGTTAACATTTTCAGTAACACTTTATTTTGATGGTCCATTTGAGTATTAGTCGACTTTCTGCTTGATATCTGTTATACTGATACCGCTCCTTCAACAAACATTTAGCTGACTATAAGAAACGTTGCAAATACATGTCAACTTACACTAACCATAACCCTAACCCCAACCTAACAGTCTACTTAAAATCTAATGAGAATTGGTTGGCATGTAGATGTAATGTTACTAAATTCAACAAACAGACCATCAAAACAAAGTGTGACCACATTTTCTATACTTTTTGAATATTTTTTATTAATATTATTGGCAATGTGCTTTATTTTTTTAACATCTAAATACTTCGAAATCTAATGTGGAAGTAAAAAATAATATTTGTCTATTAGCAGTGGGACATAAATAACTTTCATTCCCACTGAAACTTTTGCCATTTAAATCTGATTTACTTTTAAACTGAAAAACTCAAGGATGTGTTTTTGCACTAAATAACCTGTAATTTTTAATAACCTTGATCATTACTGTGATGCATGAAAAGAGTAAAACAACTTGTAATAACAATAATTTACGCTTGGCACACATGGTGCTGAAATCAGCTGATATTTGGCAGCTCCATCAAGGGTTGCATGCAGAATGTGCAGCTATAGCCTGGAATTCAAATAATGTCAGGGATTCGAGAAAATCGCTTTGTTACTTTTCGTCCCCGCTCTCCCCTAATATGTATGCAAAACTGTATATGGCAAACATGAAGGATACAATAAATTCACTGAAGATTGTAGTGAGTATGCTGCACATATTTTTTTTTACAGCATGCTATGTACCTAAACACAAGAAGATGATGGCAATCACGTGTATATCTAATAATAATGGACCCGTGTAATTTTGATTGTGCCTCTGCTGGTCATCTAGTTGAAAGAGCATTACCAGGTTTTGTTGTAACAGAGCTAACAAACTTAGCAGTGCCTGCAGCACAAACACAGCTCCATAATCCCCAATTGTTATTGTAATCGCTTGTTACATGCGCAAGGTTTTCCTTCTTCTAGTTCCATAATACATTATGTGCATGATACATTATCCAAAACTTACCTTTTGGGACACCAACAACACTGGTGTCGTGTGTATGAAAGGCTGACATATTTAAGGGATAGTTCACCCAAAAATGACTTTTTAATCATTATTCAATAACCCTATTTAAAATGGTTCCAAAACTTTTTTTTTCATCTGTGAAACATAAAAGATAATATTTTAAAGTTTTAAATGATTTAAAATATTTAAAAGTCTGCAACCTTTGACTTCCATAGAAAAATACTATGTATGTAAATGGGTTCAGGTTTACAGCTTCCTTCAATATATTTTCTTTTGTCTTTAACAGAAAAAAAGAAACCCATAAATGTTTGAAACAAGTAGTGAGTACTTGCTGACAGATTTAAACATTTTTGATGAACTATCCCTTTAAACGTTTACACTTTTGCATGTAATCAGGACCCTAGAGTGACTCCCTAATAAAAAAAAAAATAAATAAATAAATAAACGTATTGCTGGTTACAAGCATAAGCCATGTTTTACATTCTTTGATCAGAATTAGATGCTGGTTGCTGGTTTAAAGTCAGTATAGAAGTAGGAGTGCTACGCTAAACCATCTTGTCCACCAGCTGGACCAGCATTATACTAGCATAAAACAGGCTAGATCAACATATAATCCATTCTCTGTTATGCTAAATTCATTATACTTCAATATTCAATTCATAAACTGCCATTTACACTCATTCATTCATTAATTCGTTCGTGCGTTAGTTCGTTCATTTTTTTTGTTTTTTCGTTCGTTCGCTTGTTCGTTTGTTCATTTATTCATTCATTCATTTATTCATTTTTCTTTGGCTTAGTCCCTTTATTCATCAAGGGTCTCCACAGTGGAATGAACCACCAACTTATCCAGCACATGTTTTACACAGTGGATGCCCTTCCAGCTGCAACCCAGTACTGGGAAACATCCGTACTCATTCACACACATACACTACGGCCTATTTTGTTTATTCAATTCACCTATACCACATGTCTTTGGACTATGGGGAAGCCGGAGCACCCAAAGTAAACTCACGTCAACACGGAGAGAACATGCAAACTTCTTCAAACTTAAACCAGCAACCTTCTTGCTGTGAGGCGACAGTGCTAACCACTGCGCCACCGTTTTACATTGCCATTTACACATTCATTGATAAAGTGATGTAAAGCAACAATGACGATTTCAAAAAGAGTATGCCACATGCACACTTGATTTTAAACTAAAATGGTATCAGAGCAGATCTTACACTTTCCTCTGTCGAAAGTTAATTTTGACAACACTTTCTTACATAGGCATCCAATGATCAAGAAGAATTTTAGACAGGCAAGTATACAGTTATACTTTAGGAAGTCTAGTTTAATGCATTTACAGCTGATTCAATCTGAACTGATGTCAAAGCAGAAGTAGTCTGAAATAGACATCAAAGATAATTTTGGATAGGACAGTATGATTGTACTTTCGGAAATCCAGTTTGCTTGATTACAAATTGAACAAATGACATAGCGGATCTCATTGCCGTTTGTCAAGTATGCTATCATAGCTTACTCTAGGGTGTAAATGCCCTTAAAAGAACCATTTCTTCCTTTGAAGTATTACTGAACTGCTTTCTTTTTTCTTTTCCTATTTTTGCAATCCCCTACTTTCAAAAACCAGAATAGCTAAACCTCAGATCACCACATTCCAAGAAATAAAAAAATAAAAAACAGCGATTCATCTTTGTTTCTGTAGCCGCTCTGCTCTCCATGTCCATCTCTGTGGGTTTCAGTTCCAACCTGTGAGTGTGCGTGCTAAACACCAATATAAACACACAACCAAACAGCTGTGAAAATATTCATGACACTTTTTTTTTTAAATGTCAGAGGGAGAAAGAGAGAGGGGGAAAATATAGGCGCTGTTATGGAAATTCTCTCCCCACACCACCTGCAAACTGCTACGGATAATTTGCAGTGTTGCCACACGCATCAGAAGAGGCTGTCCATTGCTTTGACCTTTCTGCCAATGCTTTCATTTTCCTGCTCTGCCATGCTGAAGGTCAAATGGAAGCCTAGTATCAAATTGAATTTGTTGCTTGTAATTACGCACCCAATAACATTTTGTCAGTCTTGGCATGTAATTGTTTAGAAATCACTTTATTAATCATGTTGAAGCTTAATGACTCGTGATTGAACAGGCTGAAATGCCATGAGTATTAGAGCACCAAACAGAGATATAGGTAGATTTGACCTGCTTAGCCAGTGAGTGTATCATAAATCTATCTTCCAAAGTGTGTTTTTGTCATAATTAATACAGTAAGCTTATAGTAATCATTTCTAATTATTTGCAGCTTTATTTTTGAATTGATAGGAACTCACGTACTACGGTGGCCGGGAAGTGCAAAACAACATTACAAAGTGTTTGGAGTTTCTCAAGGACGCGAACCAGACGGAAACACCCAACAGACTGCATCAATGTGTTTAATATTTTAACGAGGGCCACTCGTATTCTGTAATTGTGGACATGATGTCGAGTCTGCGTGGTGTAAACATCTGATTGAGGACTCTTAAAAGTAAACTGAATGAAGCCAGTGTTAGGGTTTAACTGGTGTACATGTTAACTGGTTACCCTTTCCAGATGTAAACTATTTACGTTTGCAAAATGGCAGATTTGTCACTTTTTCACAGCAACAAAACATGCCCATACTAGAGCTGAAGATCTTTGCCCTAACCCAATGGGACCCGTCAGGTATAGGTGGGTTTGGGTTTGATTTCTATCATCGGGGTCTGGTCGGGCTTGACTTGCGCAGTAAATTAATAGTTATGTGATGCATTTTGATTAGCGCAAGAAATTAATCAAATCGTTTGTTACAACATTATAATCCACACCTGCAAAGGTGAAATAAACGATGATGGAGAAGTAAAAAGTGTGAATTTTGACTGCGGTCAAGGCAGTCACCAGTTCAGAAGGAACAGTCAATCTAGCCACCAAAGTATTTTGGCGGTCACTCATACACTGTGTATTACGGTAGAGCGCTAAACAGCAAGCTGACAGGGAAAAAGACGAGGTCACTTGCTACATTGAAACTGCTGTTATGGAAAATTAAATGGATGTTCCTGGCTGGTAGAAGCTGAACAAACAATCCTACCCTAAACTTGCAAAATTAGCAAGATCAGAACTAGGCCTGTATTAGCAGCAGTGAAAGGGTGTTCGGTGCTGCTGGAGGCACCATCCATAGCGCAGGACTGCGATAAAGCCATTTACAGTGGATTCAATAATGTTCCTCCACAAAAACACGTAGCCTAATCTTGGTGAGTAAAGGGTTTTTAAATTATAAATAAATATTAATTAAACCATAAAATCATAATGTAGAAGTATACAGGCTAATGTTGGCAATAGGCTATTCTTTTAATATTCACTGTCGCCTTAATGCCAGATTGTGAAGAGAAGTGGCGAAACAAATCTTGCAAAGCCTTTATCTTAATTTCACTTTTGCCAAATACCTGTCATTATTTAGAATTTATTTTAATTTAATTTGTTAAGAAAGACATCTTTTCATTGGTGTGTTGGCCAGTTTAAAGGCTAAGTGTATGTACCTAAACCTATTCAGAGTGTTGAGATGTTACAATGTTACAGAGTTTTATTTCTTTGTTCCAAGTGGCCTATAGCCTATGTTTGTTATGAATAAATCATGTTAAAACATATAAATGACTTATTCTTGAAAAAAAGGCAAAAGAGCTGTGTGCATGTGCTTATTTGAATAATTTTGGGCTATAAACGGGTTCGGGGTTTTAAAAAGCTGTTAATCAAAATGTACCTGTCAGGCTCAGGTCGAATTCTGTCGGGCTCGGGCCTGATCGGGCCTAATTTTAATGGCCCGATTACAGCTCTAGCTCTACCAAATAAATATTCTTATTACTTGGTGCCAGTGTCACTGCAAACATTACTGATTTTAATGTTTGTGTGGCAGAACAGAACATAACCAAAATTAACGTAAAAAAAATAAATATAAAAATTACGTGTCATCAATGGGATTCGAACCCAAGTCAAAAGGTTCAGCATGAATATGAAATGACCTATCATCTATGATCTGAGCTATCCAGGACTACACATTAAAGTCATTTTTGATATTTTTATCAGTCAACATATGTTTTTCTTTGGTTGTGGACTCTTGTTAACTTGTTTCCATGATCGCGCTTTGTTTCTTTATACTCTCATGCTTATATTTTTTAAAACCATGTTTTTTTTTGTTGTAGACTCATGTTACCCTGTGTCTACAAAGTCACACACAAGCTGATATTTTCCAGTGTGTGGTACATTCCGCATTACTTCCAGTGTGTGGTCTATTCCCTTTCAGTAAAGCATATGTCATTGTTAATTTGTTTCGGGACAGGTAAAATTGTTTTGCGTCTGTTAATTTTTTTTCTAAAATGTAAGTTTGTTTTGTCCTTGGTAAAATCCCTTTTCCTATGTTATTGTGTTTTAAGATGGGTAAACATGTTTTCCAAATTGTAAAATTGTCTTCATAAAAAAGTTTCACACTTTGTAATATTGTTTTGCCCTTCCCAGCCACCGTACATACCTCCATTATTCATCTATATGTGCTTAACCTATATACATTATTTGAATACTTTTTTAAGATGTATCCACAAAGAAGAGAAACCAAAGCTAGCTTGACCAAAACAGTGTTAATCTGCAAGCAACTTGTAGGCACTTGGTTACTTGGCAACTTTAAAGATGAAATGTGCCATTTTGCCAGCATTTTGCAAGTATTTTGCAAATTTAGAGTCAACTGATGAAGGGTGAGGTGTTTCGGAAAATTGTTTGGAAATAATAATAATATTTGCAAACACCTATGGCTTTGCCTGAGCCAAAAAAAATGATAATAAAGAAAATTGCACACTTCACTTAACCAAATGCTGTTTTGTTATATTCTAAATAGGCCATTGTGGTCCTCTGCAATACTCTGTGGTGAACTATATCCTGATTTAGAAGATTTAATTTTATCTTGTTATTGCATTACTTAGGCCATTCGCTCAAATCGCTCTTGACACATTTTGACAACCCACATGGAATATCAAAATAAATTGGTTTTTAGCTCTGAGCACCTACTTGAAAGGTACATTTGGAGAAACAAAATCTCAGGGAGATTTATAAAGAATATGTGAGAGGTGGACAAAAATCACTGGACTTTGGTGTTGTGGGTGGTGGCTAAGACACTGATGAGCAGTTGCTAGGGTGGTTGCCAGGGTCTTACAAGATGGTTACTAGGTGATTAATTACTGATAACATGTCAAAATAAATCTCTTCTATGATATTCTGGTTCATGGTCTACTGTTACTCTATATACTTCTAGGTTTTTAAGAAAAAAGGTGATGCAGTGGTGCAGTAGGTAATGTTGTCGTCTCACAGCAAGTAGGTCAATGGTTTGAGCCTTGGCTAGGTCAGTTGGCATTTCTGTGTGGAGTTTGCATGCTCTCCCTGAAGTGTGTGGGGGAGCCCCGATTTCCCCCCACAGTCCAAAGACATGTGGTACAGGTGAACTGAGTAGGCTAAATTGTTCGTAGTGTATGAGTGTGAATGAGTGTGTATGGATGTTTCCCAGAGATGGGTTGCAGCTGGAAGGGCATCCGCTGTGTAAAACATATGTTGAATAAGTTAGCGGTTCATTCTTCTGTGACAACCCTGGGTTATTAAAGGCTGAAGGAAAATGAATGAATTAATGTTTTTAAGAAAAGCAAAAGCATTTTTTTTTAATAAGCAACACTGACTACATTTACATGGACATCAAATTATTGGATTATTGGACATCAAATTATTAAATTACATGGACATCAATCAAACTATTTGCCTTAATTTGAATAAGACAATAATATGATTAAGGTGTTTACATTAGTTGCTTTTTTAAATGTTTCTTTCATGATCCTGTTTACATGTTAGCACATAATTCGATTAACGTCATTGCCTCACCACACTATCCACATTTCTTCCACATTTTCATGTAATTTTGAATGTTTCATTTTTAATTTGTCGACTTTTATTGCAGTTTGGCATTTTCACTTTTATTCAGGAACATTTCATGCATTTCACCATGCAGGTGTCTGTAGTTCTTTACTGATTCTGTAAGTGCAGAAAATGTTGTCAAACAGTCGTGTGTGTATAGACTATCCTGTCGCAAATGCAGCAAAAATCCTACATGACAGTAACAGTTGGATTGCAGTGTTTACATGGCAGTACTGCATTTCATTAATGCAACTAAAATCGGCATACTCCATTAATTCATTCATTCATTCATTTTCTTTTCGGCTTAGTCCCTTTATTAATCTGGGGTCGCCACAGCAGAATGATTCGCCAACTTATCCAGCAGTTTTTTATGCAGCGGATGCCCTTCCAGCTGCAACCCATCTATGGGAAAGGCATACTCCACATGTCTAAATTTCATTTTTGTCGTTAGATTATGACTTTAGTCGGATTATGGTCATCAAAAATCGCTGTTTACATAGTAGACTCTTAATCAGAGTTTTGTCTTAATTGTGTTAAATACTGATTATTGGTGTTCATGTAAACATACTCCATTTCAGGAGTATTTGATTTTCATCTAACAAATGCAATTATCACTCTTGAATTTAGTTGTTCAAGTAAAAAATAAAGAAAATAAATAAAAATAAATAAATAAATAAAAAACATTAACCATGGTGCCTGTGATGCTTGCTCTATTTAATCACATTAAATACAAATTATGCCCTTTAACAACTTATTGTGGGCTTTTGGGGAACATTAAACAAAAGGTTTTAAAGTGTTTCTGTGTAAAGTTAAAGTCAGCAGGCTGTTCAAGGCTGATTTAAGATTAATTTACACACTGACAATGAAGACAATAGAATAACAGAAAAATGTAGAGAGAGAGAGAGAAAGAGAGAGAGAAAGAGAGAGAGAGAGAGAGAGAGAGAGAGAGAGAGAGAGAGAGAGAGAGAGAGAGAGAGAGAGAGAGAGAGAGAGAGAGAGAGAGATTGTACACTTCTGCCACCACATTCCTTTCTACAAATGGAGGACTGAGTAAATAGAGGTATTCCACCCTGTAAGGAGTTTTCTGCATGACTATTCATTGTTTTGAATACATGTGTGTGTGAAAATGTTTTTGTATGTCAGTATATGCACCACACTAACCTTTGTCAAAGACAATATTAATTTGTCAAGGTGGAATACTTTTAAAACTCAAATTTAAACTTTTAAAATAGAATTTTAAAAGTTAATTTATGACTATATCCATATTATGTTCATAAGAAATGTACACTTTAATATATAAATGCAGACTGGTATTGCACAGCTTACAGTGTAAAGAAATGTGTGGGCATTCATTTTGTTCTGGCAGTCTGTTGTATCCATTTGCACATTTAATGCCATCGGAAGTTTTTTTTTTTTTTTTTCCTGTTTTTTCACAGTCTTTTTCTTTAAAATGGTAAATATGCCATTTACATAAGAGACAAGATTATGACCTGCTTTCTGTCCATTTTCTGTTGATGTGCATTAGATAAGAGCACCAAACTAAAAGAGGTCAACCTAAAAGTACCTGTCTGAAACGAGTTGGGAATATTGATAATTGTGCACATCCTCTTGGTAAAGCCTTTTAAAATGGCCTGAAATGGAAGTTGCAATAGTCTTTTTTCCCCTGATGTTTGCTAAGACATAAAATTATACAAAATTGAAACTGTAAGGAAAATAATTACAGGTACCACTTTAGAATAATGGTCCATTACTTAATGTTAATGCATTTACTAACATTAACTAAGTGTGAATGTAAGGTATTTTTTAATCATAGTTCAAAATAAGTTTTCCGGTGATGGGTTGTTGCTGGAAGGGCATCCGCTGCGTAAAACATGTGCTAGATAAACTGGCAGTTCATTTCCCTGTGGCAACCCCAGATTAATAAAGGGACTAAGCTGAAAAGAAAATGAATGAATAAATAAATGAGTTCAAAATTAACTAATGCACAGTGAGTTAACATGAACAAACTTGTTTAACTTATCATTCACCTGTTAGCAAATCTTACTATTTTTTGTTCATGTTAGTAAATCAATATATTTCAACATGAAGCAGTTTTTTAAACAAGAAAAAATAATAAAGGAAACATTTTGTTTATGGGGAATCGATTAAATAGGATCATCTTTTGCTGAAGTGAGTGGAAGGTTGAACCCACCATCACGCCATTTAAAGTCAGCAGAGCAGAGATAAGATTTAAGAGGGAAAGGAAGTTATTTTAATAAATAATTATAGGCTAAGAGCACGTGGAGTTTGTGAACTGATAAATAATTCATAATAGGCTACTTCATTCCAAATGTACAACAAAACCTGTCTATTTTGTTAAATTAGCTTTTGCGAGGTCATTTTAAACAACAAGCAGGACTCTTCAGTTTTGTTTTAGTTGGTGTGATTGCTGAAGAGTTTCTTTGCCAGTGCCCATAAAACCGAAGGCCATGTGAGTAATTGGCTAGTGACGTCTGTGATGACAGGGATAACCAATGAGAGCTTAGGAGAGGCGGAGTTGACGTCGCTCCGCCCCTCTCGCTGCTTGTCTTTATGTATGTGTGTGTGTGTAATCCCTGTATTGACCCAGAAAGCGCTCAGCGGCAGCCGCTTGTTCAGACCAGAGTACAGTCACTGGAGATACCTGCGCTGCTATAAAGAGACTGACTGCACGAAACAGCATCTTTACGAGGACAGGATTATTTGACGGTATGTGTGTTATATTTTGTGGTCACTGTAGTAACTTAAAAACTTGGACCTTTTGTTCTTTTGTCAATGTAGTTTATGTAATTAGCACGTCTTAACTACATTTAAATAGCTGTATTCCTGGACATATGGCTGGAGAGGCTTAGCTTTTTGGCTTTTAAGTGATATTAAAACTCTTTAGGAATATGTTAAATATGTTCTCTGTTATTACTTTTGTTCTTAACAGAAAACAATTCTTAGTATAATCTACATGACAATATATAAGTAAGAATTGAGCAATTGATTGATACTTTATTGTCAGTGTATAATATAACATTTAATATTTGCAGTATTGTTACGCATTAGTTTCAAGTGAACATTAACACATATCAAAGAAAATGCTTCAACTTTTCTCTAAATAAACAGTAAATTTAGTTGACATGTTAATGAAAGTTTTACTGTGTTCAGACAACGATTGTTAAAGTCTGCAGCCCATGTTTCATTTAAATACTGATTTTATCTTCTTGCATAGAAGACGAGAAATTCTTTGTTTTATGTAGACAGAGGTGAGGCTAGACCCCAGACGACAGTATCCTTTATCTCCCATTTCTATCCCTATTGATCACATAGGCAGACATAACTCTGCACTTCCAAAAAATAAAAATAAATAAATAAAACAAAACGTGTCATTCTTAGGCATATGTTATGATGCATTATTGATTTAAGAAATAAAAGACAAACATCTCTAGACAAAGCTATGAAAAGGGACTGTTCTTTTAGAAAACTAACAAAAACAGGAAAATTCTGTTCCATGTCATCAGCTGTATGATTTTGGGAAAGAAAACAGTGTTATGGCTTTATATTTACCTTTGCTAGAAATCATCTGATGTACAGTATGCCTACATCTGAACACTTTGTTGTTATTGCATTGCACCTTCTAATCTATCCTTAATATAAAATACATTTTCAAAACTTTAAACACTGCCTCATCATGTGAGTAGATTAGCCAGTCATTCATTTTGCCATTATCTATTGCTCACATGCATCTGGCTTTGTTTGCTCAACACTTTGTCCACCTCCCTGCCTGTTATTGTTTTGATCCTCTCGGCGACTCCTTGATGCTCCCTACTGCAATATTTCTTGTGCAAAGGGCTCAAGTCTTTGTTTAAGCTTGCAACCACAGTGGGTCATAGGGTGCTTTTAGGGTCAAAACATATGGAACGCTGCAAAAAAAAAAATAAAATAATCTAATGTAAACATGTTCTTATTCAACATTTATTTTAATACAAATAATAAAAAATATGAAAACAATACAATAAACCATAACACATTTGCTTACTTTAACTATTAGCTTAATTAAGTTTAAAACAAAAGGATAGGAAAAATTAAGATGTAATTTTCTAAAGAATTTTTCATTTTTTTTCTTGAACGTGAGAGAATCATGCAGGGAATATATTGTACTTAGTATAAAGCAGTTGGTATAAACAATTGTGGGTTGTATTATTAACCTAACGTTTGATTAACTATGAAAAGAATGACATTAAAGTTACATATTTTAGCTGTTGTGTTTGTTTATAATGACCTAATATTAGGTTAATAAAACCCAGCATTTTTAGAGTGTGTAATACTTATCTTAAAAGCCACAAATGGCCTAGCATTGGCTTGTACCACAGATGTGCTCTTGTGTTGTTGTTGTTGTTGTTGCTGTTTTTCTTAAGCAATTTAGTTTGTCTGGTGATAACTAAGAACTAGTTTTAATATTTGCCATTCTTCACATATCTCTGCAGTTGAGAAGGCATGGCTGAACACATAATGATGCCTATGAACCATGGTTCTGCTGGCGGAGGCCTGCATGGTTATCGCATGGGAATGAATGGCCCTTCTCCACATGGACACCAGCCCAGTCTGCGCACACTTCCCAATGGGCAGCTCATGCACTACAGCAGGGGGCCTCAGAACTCAATGGAGGTGGCCATGAGGCAGAGGAACGCGATGAATGGCATCATGAACAGTCAGGTGAATGGCCAGATGAGTGGCGGACACCCTCACCAAATGCAGCAAGCAAATATGATGTATGCAAGTCCAAATCAACAACCCCAAGGCCACCCTCAAAGCCAGCACCACCATATGCACCCCCAGAACCAGCACCCACAGCAGTATATGGGTAGTGGGGGTCTTTCAGCATCTCAGCAGCTTATGGCAAGCATGCATCTTCAAAAACTCAACACTCCATACCACGGGCACCCACTTGGCCCAATGAATGGGCATCACATGGGAAATGTTCAGCATAGAATGGGTCCTGCTCAGTTGGCGGGCATGCAGATGGGGATGGGTGGGCCAGCACTGGGCCATAACATCATGGACATAGACTTGATTGACGAAGAGGTTTTGACATCATTGGTGTTGGAACTTGGGCTGGATCGAGTTCAGGAGCTGCCTGAGCTTTTCCTTGGACAAAACGAGTTTGATTTTTTCTCAGACTTTGTGTGCAAGCAGCAGCCAAGTACTGTCAGCTGTTGAAGTTCTGCTTTAGGTCCTTGAAACAAAGAATGACTTGGTTGGCAAGAAGAAGCTGGGACAAGACAAGAGAAGATAAACAGTCAGGTTCTCTGTATACGTGAAGATGTGCTATGCATGTTGTAGTGCACAAAGTTACAGCTTTCACTGAGAGATAATACTTTCTGGATTGTCTTCAGTCTTTGAAGAATCTGACACAAGAGTGTCGTTGATGAGCATGCCTTGTCTTGTCCTATGGGTCGTCCTGGATTGAAAGTGGTTGAGTGTCCCAGGGTCGAATGTAACTTCACATGGCGGGAAAAAAAAAGAAGTCTGCGTAGAACTTTGCAGAAACTGCTTTGCCTCCTCAGGGGCAACTAGAATCAATAGCATTTAGAAATGTATTTATGTATGACATCTACCAAAAAAGCAGACATGATCTGTGTTGATAGAAACTTGCCTTCTCTCAAACTCTCCCCAAATCCTGTGATAAAAGATGAATGAATGAAGGTGTTTTGTGGGAATTGAAGGCTGGTACTTCAAATCGGGTTGATTTTTCCAGTAGCTCTTGATGACATTTGAAATGGCAAGGGAGTGGTGAGATGGTAGTGGTTGGGTATAAACGTTCTTCACTATGAAACATTCCTCCTACAACTATTCAAAATTTTAAAGATGACTACCTACGGTATATGAATTGGTGCACTCGCTACATCTGACCCAAAATGAGAGTCTTACATTAGGATGTCTTTATACTTTCAGGACTATTTCTGTGTTAGATAAACTTGCCTGGAAAAAGGTGGAATGTTTTGTAGCCTCCCTTGCTAAATGCTGAGCCTGTGCTCCCTGCTGATGAGTCTAAACTGTAAAATTGCCTTATAGTTTTTTTACACAGATGTTGATGGATATTTACTGTACACATTCTTACCTTGTTCCATGAAATAAAGACGAGACTACTGTCTTTGTATGATCAAAGTCATCAAAAATCCAGTGGTTATGTAGTGTTCTCTAATATGCTTCTTGCTGTAGTAAAGAACATGGTCCACAATCTTTATTGAACCAAATGATGCATATAGAATTACAACTTCCATTTGTTTAAAAAACAACCAGAATGTCAACCTTAACTATTGTTTGAAACAACCACTAACCATAGCACCAGTTTAATGTGCATTGAAGCCAATCTCACAAAGCAGCACAAAATATTGTTTCTCTTTCCACTGCAGGTTTAAACTTGATTACATGTAAATTACACCTACAAGCTTCTTCTTAATTGAGGTCAGCATGGTCAGTCATCTCAGATGGCCTGATAATTACAAAATGGACATGTTCATTTGCTTGCTATCGCTCAGGGTGTAATGAGGAGTTGTGAACGGCTGCCCTGCTGGGTTTGAGAACTTCCTGTGTCGTTATGTTGGTAATTCTTGTATTGAGCACTCTGTGGGGGTTGGGCTGATATGGAAATAGCACAGCGTACTGTAGTAGTAGGTTAATCTGTTCCACCAGAGCCAGGCTCAACTCCCTCGGCTCTAACCACCCTGGCTCGGTTAATTGCTGTATATACAGCTTGAGATTGTGAACAGTTGCCACTAAAAAAAAAAAAAAAAAGCACAAGCAACTCAATGGTTCATATGCTATGTTTCGCAACTCCAACTTAGCTAACTGTTTAGAGCTTTGATGCATACAAAATGGGAATTAAGTTTACACTTTGCTTTTGTCTGCTGAGTTTCTCGTATCTGCAAAGAGTGGAATGTCTTCCCCAAATATGGGTATTCTGCAATTTGTGAAGCTTGAGATAAATATAGACGAACCACATTTAGAAACTGAAAAATCATATGATCTGTAGAGGATATTGACTGAAGGAATCTTTTCCCATTTCAAGAAATTCAATTTTTGGTTTCTTTTTAATGCCATTTGAGCTCTTCAGTCTGTATATCTTGAATCATAAAGCACCCCACAGATTTGTTCAGAATGTCCCTTGCAGATGAGATTGTATGTTTTCTTCCAAACTGTGTGTTGTCATGTACTGTCGCCATGCTCCCACAAATGTTTTTTTTTTTTTTTAAATGTTGTTGATTCTATCTCAAGAAAATGTATTTATTTTCATTGAAAATAAAATATTTATTTAAAGAATTTTGTTTCAGTGAGTGTGCTTTAACTGGTTATAATCACAGGACACAAATCTGACTTTTATTAGTGTTGTTTATTTATATACGTAACATTTTTGACTGTAAAATTGAGGAAAGGTGATCAATCAGGTATTATTTTAATATCACCGATATACTTAAATATAAATAATACTTAAATTTAAATGATTTTTTGATGTGTTACGTCTAATTTTTATGCTTCAGCCTTTTTAAATATACAGTAGTCAACATTTAAAGTCCTATGGGTGCTGTTCAATAGTTTTAGAACAACTTTCATAGTCAACTTTGATGAAAGGTGATAATCCACACAAATGTTGACTACTATATATATTTTTTTATATATAGATATCATGCATTTTATATATGAAAATTTTTAGAGTTAGTAAGCGTGCGGGAAATCCTTGAAATTGCTTTAATTTGAATCTATTGTCTGTAAAGTGCTTAGATTTTAAGCAAAGTGCTTGAAACTGCTTGGAAATTTGATTGCATTGGTTTTGTAAAATTTATCTCACTAAATAGGTAATGATTATTAACTATTCTAATAAAATCAATATTTGCCTAAAATAAAAGTTCTGGATTAAAAAATCTGATCTGTTCCTTTTGATATGATGATAAATATACATTTAAAATAAAAGATGACACATGTATGATGCAAGTAACTGAACTTTAAGAGAGTGACAGTAATACAATGTTGGCTTTGGCGTAAACATGCCATCAAGATTGTTCCTGAGAATACTATATGATACAGTAACGATTACTATATGATACAGTAACGATTACTATCTGATATAATGTGATGACGTATGAATGTGTACACTGTCAAACCCAACAATTAACTTTATCAAATGAAAAGAGTATAGTTAACTCAAAATTTGCTGAAAATTTATTCTACTCATTTGAAAAGAGTTTTGAACTCAGTCTTGAAGATAATGAGTTCAATAAATACCTCATTACTTTAACCTAAATGGAGTAAGTCCACAGATTAGATAAATTAGTTTTTATTTTTACTCAAATACAGGTTTTCCAGTACTCAGTTGGTTTGAGTTCTTTTCATTTATTGGGTTTTACTGCGCTCAAACTGCTTTGTTTAATCAAATGGATTAAGTTCACAGTACTTGTTAGGATTAGATTTTGAACTTAAATGGTTTGTTGCAATTGGTTTCATCAAATGGTTTGAGTTACCTTAATGTTTGAGTTTTACAGTGTATATGTATATTGCCACTTTACTGGAAAGTGAAAGTTTACTGAAAAAATGCACCAGAAAAGTACTTAAAAAGTGCTTAAGTTTGAATTTAGCACAAGTGCAAGTTCAACCACAAGTGGACAACAATAAATACAGGTGCAACATAATATTTTAAAGTTGTCCACTTTCAAACACTTCCAGATGTAGCCAATTCCAAATTTTCATGGCACAGTGTGTTTAAACAACCATAAAAGATGATCTTCTCTCCACCTAAAACATGATCATTATGGGACTTGTTGTGAGAAAATGCACCACAACAAGGTGTTCACGCTGCATTTCTAGCAGATATTATGATCAAAATTGTTGTTGACATCCACATCCTCCTCATTCTCTTGCTTTCCTGCTCAGTTCATGTGTGAATATAGCCAGTGTCAGATGAATTACAACTTGGCGCATCATTTAAAACACTATTCTCAGAATGTAAATCATTTTGAACACTTTAAATTATGTAAAATCACAATTACTGGCATGATTCCGTTTATGTAGAACATTGGTAAGTTTCTTTTTGCAGTGGTTTGTCTTATTTCCATCATTTTAGGTGTCTATTTTTTCAGGTCATTCAGATTTTAGAGCATAAAACATATCTGAGAATGGATTTTTTCTGTTGTCAATGATCTAATACGTCTTAGTCAGTGGGATCAGGTCTGAGCGTCTCAGTTGCTCACAGTCTGTTGCTTTGTTCTGTGTCAAACACACCAGACTACATTTACATAAAATCCATAAAACAGGGATGGGCTGAAACCTGTTACCAGTGACAGTCCATGCTGTACTAAAACCCGATAAACCAATAATAGACAGTTGCTTTATCAATTATTTTAGATCTATGTTTAGATAGAATGCCTTAAAACCCTACATATGTATTAAGTGGATATTAAACAGAGCTGTGTACTGTATCACTGGATGATTGCAAATTCACACTGAATTATAATTAAATAACAGTCTTCAGACACAGCCATGAATGTCACTGTCTAGCGCATCCCTAAAGCAGACTGCAACTCATCTTAAACAGTCTAAGTTTATTAGTCAGAGAACTGTGAATTTAACTATGGCTAAGATGAATAATTCCTGCTTGGCAGTTTGATAACATGTTAAATAAAAAACAATAATAATAACACCAGCTGCTTTTAACATATTTATTGAGCCATCAATTATCAGGTTTATTTTATTAATATTAATATTATTTGGAAATTTCTTGATATTTTACATTTATTTATACATTTAAAAGTCTTGAGAAGGTTAGAGTGTTTCTTTTTTTTGTTTCATGTTTGTTTTTTAGATACACAAAGCTATTGAAAACGTATTTACATTTTCCAAATTAAAATAAAAAAAAAAGTTAAAATAATTGCATGGTTCATTGTTTTTAGCAATCAGGTAGTAGTTTTCATATGTTTTTATATTAATGTAAATAAAATCTATTTCTGTTTAAAAAGTATATGGTGGCCAAGAGAGCTTAACATACTGCACTTTAAGAAAACACATGCAATTACAAAAAAAGCCAGCACATTGAGAAAACATCTTTATCCGTTTGACAGCACACATGTAGCAAATCCTCACAACACATACACATTTTTAAAAAGCACGCTGCATTTTCACACAACGCAAACAAATAAAAAAAATGTGCTGCATTTTCTCACAATACAAACAAATTAATATAATGCGCTGCATTTTCTCACAACACAAAAACATTGATGAAACCATGCTGCATTTTAACACTTTGAAATAGCTTGGAACACAATGGAAATGTTTAAGGAGACATGTTCATTTAGGCTAAATACTAAAGACAGGGGAATTAGGATATTAAAATAAACAAACATAAAAACTCACCTTTCAAAGATCACCTACAACTTCAGAATGCAGGCGCTAACAAAATGCAAGCGTTTTTGTAAATTGTTTGCGTTGTGAAAAAATGCAGCGTGTTTTATTAATTTGTTTGTATTGTCGAAAAGTGCAGCACATTTATTAATGTGTATGCATTGTGAGGATTTGCAGCATGTGTGTTGTTAAACAGATCTTTCCTTAATGCCTACTCACACTATGCTATCCGAACCGTGTGCAGGCCCGTTTCCCGGATCGTTTGAGAAGTGTGAGTGCACTGAATTGGGCTCAGCAATAGTTCACTTAGCCGGCCCTGGCCCGGTTGGAAAAGGTGTGATCGCGGTTCACTTGGGCTATGGAGCGGTATGCTTGTGTGTAAGTGCAAAACGCGCCTAAGCCTGAAACTGAAAGCGAGACGTGACTTTTGAGGGACTGTTTCATATGGATTTATTAATCATTCTTACCGGTTAATGAACGCAAACTGTTGTAGTTTATTAAAGACGCAAACTCCTCACCGCACCACAGCTACGCCTTCAGCAAACCTCCCAATTCCTGCAGCACGAGGACTTAATGACATATGTTTATGTGCGCCAAAAGTGTCGGATCTGTTCGGCGAAATATTTGACTGTGTGTCACCGCATCCCAAACGACTAAAGCAATATAACTAGAGAAATCTTCTCTACTGAACAGTGCATCATCGATGACGTAAGTGTGCCCAGGTCCGAATGTAATGTGAGGGCGGGCCGTCAGGGGAATCAGGAGGGGGGACAAGCGTGCTTTGACCCAGTTCAAGGCAACTGTACGTAGTGTGGGTACATCCTTAATTTGCTGGTGTTTTTTTTGTTATTGCAAGTGGCCACCATAATTCTGAGATCTGTGTACCACCAAAACCTGATTTTTTTTAAACAAATAAACAAATGTTTCAGCTAATTGATTTTTTTTTTTTTTAATTTCCACACGTTTCTGCTTGCAACAAAGGAACTTTGTCATAGTTCCTAGAACTATTGGCAGAATGAACTGCTTTTTTTTGGCATGTTGGCAGAGCACAAACATGAAATGTTTTTAACTATAGAAACTTGCCTTTTGGTGAACTACATGGGTCCTATTTCAGTGTAGGGTATAGCTCAACACAATAGGACCTACCAATGACGTAAATGTAAGTGTAGGTTGACTATGTGTACATGCATGTATGCATGTTATGGTATATAAAACACCAACACAGCATTTTTATTTTATTTTTTTTGCATTTCTATATGACACACATATACAATGTGTGTACCTGTTGCCTTTATCTGCTTTGTTGGGTTCTAATGTCAGCTTAACTTTTGAATATAATTTTAATGTTGACTTGCTTATACCACTTTAAAGTTTCTAGTGACTTTGCGAATGCAACCAAGATAATGGCCCAAAGAGTAAATGTTATTCTCACTGGACCAGCCTGGTGGATATTTCATATAAATTTGTACTTGCAGACTATCTTTTGTGAAAGCCTTAGGAGCCAACAGAACAATTACTAAACACAAGAGTTACTATGAAAATGTAAAAGAGCCCACAAAGAAACTGACCACCACTCCGCTCACATCCTCCTCGACCATGAAGGAGCTGCTGGAGGAAAATTCCATAGCATTTACTGGCAAGATCCAGAAATCCCAGTCGGTGGAGTAGACAAGATCTAGAATACCAGTGCCTGTCTAGGTGGCTTAAGTATAGTTGTGGACTTGTGGGAGATGAAGCCATGTAGATTCTCAGCTGATTGAAGTCAGTGGGGAAATGACAAAGAAGAAGACAGAAGGAAAGAAGAGCACTGCTGAGCCAAAAACAGTGGACAGCAGAGGAACTACCAGATTTTCAGAAGTCTACTGACGATTGCCATTAGGAGGAGAGAAGAGTTAGCCTAAAAAAGCTTAAGGCACCATTTACACTAATGCATTTTTACAACAGCTTTTTTTTTTTTTTTTTTTTAAGGAAAACACTGATATTGTAATTATATAATTATGCAAGAGCATATTTTGCTGCCGGTATCCATAAATGATTTCTACCATTACCTAATGGTCAGGAGAGAGGCTTGACAAATCAGCGAACAATATGTAATATTCCAGAAGACCAGTCAGAGAGCGATTGTGGACAACTGTACCTCTGTATTTAAAGTCTTCATTTCAATGCATGTAACCTAAAACAAAACTCACAAATTTCAAAACTAAAATGTCATCTTTAGCATTTTCGAAACGCTCTGTTTTCATGGAGCATATATTGCAGTAGTGTGTACACTAACAAAACAAGCATTTTAAAAAGAAAACTCATTAGTGTAAATAGCACTTTTAATTACGTATGCCCACCCATACTTCACTTTGGGCATGCAACAGTCTGTGTGCATCTCAGGCCAATTCGTAACTTTTTGATTTAGTGGCTAATTTGTATGAATTCTTACGATCTAATTCGTACAATTTAGTATGATTTACTCATCACCCAACGATGGTTGGGGTTGGCTGCCACGCCTCCTTTTTAAAATTGTACATTTTCATACGACTGAACTCATACGAATTCGTACGAATTGGCCACTAAACGGTCAAAACGTAAAATACTTACATTTCCTCGAGAGATCAGGCTGTCTGTGTGATATGCTTCTTTGGGGCTACTCCACACTGTAACTGTACACACACTGTAGACGTAAAGGTGGACTCATCTGAGAACAATACTTGTTTCACATTTTTGCTTCTGGCACCACTGAAATTGACCCTGTGGACCTCACAATCAACAGTTTTGGTGGAAACAGGAGAGCTGAGGTGCACATTTAATTCTGCAATGAGTTGGACAGCTGTGGTTTTATGATTTTTGAACACAATCCGGATTGGCTTGCTAAAATCAGATTCACTGAATGTTAGGGTCTCTTTACACAACATTTTTTCAGCCAACCCATTGTAAAGTTTTATGTGATTTGCTTATTTATTTAGATGACAGCAGAATTTTTGAGACTGAAAATGCATAAATCTGTAAACTGGTTCCAAAGTGAGCGTTTTTGAAACTGCTGCTATTTTGTGTCAGTAAGCAACCCAAAACAAGAATCTTGGTAACACCTTATTTTGATGGTCCATTTGAGTATTAGTAAACTGTCTGCATATTATCTGTTGATACTGCTCCCTCAACGGACATATAACTGACTATAAGAAACTTTGCAAGTACATGTCTACTTACACTAAAGGCTGATTTATGCTTTTGCGGCAAGCACACGAGTATGCTACAGCACAGCCTACGTGTGGATGCATAGCCCCTCGCCGTGGTCGCCGGCGACGTTGATCTAGCACAAGCTTTGTGATTGGTCGGCTTGGTAGCACTGACGAGTGTGGGTGGAGGTGAGAGCCGCTCAAGAGTCATGCAGTGGGTGTTTATAAGTGTGGAGTGCTGTGAAAGAGCTTTTGTGTTTTCCTTTGTTTAAAGTTGTTGCACATCCGCCGGTTCCCGCCTCAAAATGAGCTAATTTGAGCCACTTGTACATTAAGCAATGCAACTTAAAGTCAACTAATGGACCATCAAAATAACATGTGACCAGAGTCTTTGACAATGATGATTTTACGTGTGTGCATGGGTAAGTGTTTAGGGAGGTGTGGATTTTAAAAAAAAGTGCGAACAACACACAACGATGGAGATAAATGTAGTGTTTGCTACTGATCCATCAAAAAAATGTGGATTTATTTCACATTACAGCCAAAAGTGAAGACACATCTTACACAATTGTCAAATTATAACTTTGTAAGTGCTGTTTACTAACAAGGTGACAGCACCAAATACTGCTCGGATATATTTATTCATTCATTATCTTTTTGGCTTAGCTCCTTTATTAGTTAGGGGTTGCCACAGTGGAATGAACCGCCAACTTATCCAGCATATGTTTTTATACAGTTAAGCCCCTTCCAGCTGCAAGGCAGTACTGGGAAACGTCCAAACACCCTCATTCACACTCATACATGTTTTTGAACTGTGAGGGAAACCGGAGCACCCAGAGGAAACCCATTCCAACACGAGGAGAAGATGCAAACTCCACACATAAATGCCAACTGGCTCAGCCAGGACTTACATCAGCGACATTCTTGCTGTGAGGTGACATTGCTAACCACTGCGCCACTGTGCAGCCCTGCTCTAGTATATGAAGTACAGTATTTTAGGCAGTTTTTGTGGATGTATACATGAAACTTTTTTAAAGCACAAAAAAAAAAAAAAACTTGCCTGTTTATACCTACATTGTTGTCGTGTAAGCATAACCCTAGTCTTACAAATAGTGCCGCAAGCCATATTACCTCTGATGCTGATGCTCGTTGACATGCAGACATGTGAAAACAGCAGTAATATCTCAGTCTTATGGTATGTTTGCCCACAGAAAAGAAAAAAAAAATCATAAATCAAATGAACATGAAGCCAGCCCCTCTTCTGAGCTGGCACTGACTTCTTCATGTCTCCACCCCGTCTCTTAGACATCATCTCTCATCTCTCTCTGTTGACTCATTCAGAGTGTGCATTCTGTCATATGTGTTTGTAGACAGGTGACTGTAGGTCATAGGCAGCAGTAACACCTCAAGGATTTATGCAGTCATCTCAGTTTATGTGTCTGAAAACAGTATGACTGTTTCTGTATTTGGCCTGTTTTTGTTATTAACTCTTTATCTGACCATTAATGATATGTGTGTGTATTTGTTTGTTTTGCTGCTAGGTGACTTTATCATCTATGCTCCGAAAGAGTTTTGAATCTCTAGATCAAAAAGCAACTAATAAACAGAAAGAAATGTGTGACAGAAGTAGTTATAGGCAAAACATTATAGCTATTTATCAAATACAAAATAAAAGTTTGTTTGACATAATATACAGTATGTGGGTATACTGTGAATGTACTGGCTTTGCAAAAAAAAAAAAAAAAAGTGTTTTATAGTATTGATTTTATGTACAACTTAAAACTAATTCAGAAAAAGTTGGAACAGAATGGAAAATCCAAAAATAAATAAATAAATAAATAAATAAATAAATAAATAAATAAATAAATAAATAAATAAAAAGAAAGTAGTAATTCCCAAATTTACTTTAACTTGATAACTCATGATTTTTATTGTTTTATTTTGTTTGTTTTTGTTTTTTTGTTAGTTTGTATTCAAAATATGATAACACATATTCAAAATTTGGTTCAAAACGTTTTAAAAAAAGTTGGAACAGTAAAGCATTTATCACTTTGTAATGATGCCATATCATTTCAGAACACCTAAGGGACTGAACATACCAATCGATTGGGATGTTCGGTTTGATTTTGAAGTGTTTCAGGTGTAATTTTGTCACATTCTTCCAGCAAAAAAGTCGTAAGTCTTTGTTGTCACATTTTGTGCTTCAAAATGCATCACATATTCTCTATTGGAGACAGGTCGGGACTGCAGGCAGGTTGATATGCACACAGAAATGCAAGTTACCTTTTCCAAGGGCACTGACACAACCCCACCATGACATATCTGGCTTTTGGACTTGTTGCTGGTAGCAGTCAGGATGATCCTTTTTTCTTTAGTCCGGAGCTCAAAAATAACTGAAATACTGATTTATCTGATCACATAACACATCATCCATCCCAGATGCCTTCAAGCTCAGAGAAGTCGACATCGCTTCTGAACACTGTTGAAATAGGGCCTCCATTTAGCACAGTACAACTTTAACTGGCAGTTGTTGATATAACTATGTATTGTGGTACTTGACAAAGGTTTGCCAAAGTAGCTCGTGTGGTGGTATCACTCATAGATGAATTCTTGCAGTGCCGACTGTGAGATCGGAGCTTACTGTTGTTCAGCTTAGGCTTGCGCCCTTGTCCTGTACGTACAGAAATTCCTCCAGAATCCCTGAATCTTTTAAGTATTTTATGCACTGTTTAAGGTGAAGTATCCAAATGTCTTCCAAACTTTCTTTGAGGAACATTGTTTTTAGACATTTCAATATTTTTAATAATTTTATTTGGCAATCTGTCGATCATCGGCCCATCTTTGCTCCTAAAGGACTAGACCTTATTGAATGCTGCTTTTATACCGATTCATAATTACAATTACCTGTTTCAAATCACATCCTTATTTACCATTATTAACCAATTTATCAAGCCTTTTATCACTTAACATTGTTATGGAATGTGTTATAGGTCTGAATGAGAGGAAGTTTATATTTACAAATGAAATAAAGTTGACCAGACAAAACATGAAATATGTTTTGTTCATATTGTCGCCAAAGAAATACAAGTCAAGGTAAATTTGTAAATTACTTTCTTTATTTATTTGCATTTTTGCTTTATTTGTTTCCATACTGTTCCAACTTTTTCTGATTTGGAGTTGTATGTGTTTGTTTTACATATACATAATAAATATATTTATAAATCACACTCATACCTTATATCAAAACAAACAGTTTTGGAATTATTCGCAATTAAACTTTGCTCAGCTCTAGACAGAAGTATTCCTCGTGTACATGCACATCCAACTGGCACAATTGTAACTTTTTAAATCATGAAAATGGATATAAAACATAACAGTACAAAAAAAAATATTGATTCAATGGGTAGATGCCTATGCAAGCTTTGAGAATATTGATGGATATGATATTGATCTCTGTTTTGAATAATCCAATTCATTACTTGTCTATGAAGCCCACATTCAGGTACTGATAAACTGCCCAAAGCAAGAATTAAACCTGTAAAGTTAACTGCATATGAAATCCACAATATTTGATGAAAGCAACTGGGGGATTTCTGTTGAGATTTGCAAAAATAGTGGTGCTATGGAGAACCAGTAGGTTCTGTGAATACTGTAACCTATTGATATGGGTGCTAAAATAAATGTAATGTGAAACATGCCTTAGTCACTTACCCAAAACTGTCTTGGAAGAATCAGCACAGTGGCAGCTTGACAAAATTTTAATTGCCATGTTAACTGTTTCCAAGGCAACATTATTCTGCCCGACCGAGAAACAGGCAGCAGTTGAGCAGCTGTTAGGGTGATGGAACCATAGCGGTGTCTTTTCTTCTGTCACACCACAGAATCATTTCCTTAATCAGTATCCTAAAAAACTAAATAAATATACAGATAAAAATCATGTTAGTTACTCTTAATTTTAAAAGTTACATCTTGAAATTTGTTTACCTAGACAAATATTATTTATATTTAATTGTTTTATTTCATTTAAAGTTAGTCAAGTTTTAATGGAGGACTGTTTGGAACTATTTTTTTTTTTTGACATTTTACTAATGTCAAATTTGCTAATTACAGTATAGAATTAATAGTTTTATCTGTTTCATCTTTGGCACTTAAAGTAGATTTATTTTAACTGTGTGCAGTTAAATACTGTGTACTGTGTACTATTCTTTTGTACGCATGCATTTATGCATTTGGCAAGCACTTTCATATCAAGGGACTTACAGTGCATCTCACTTGAGAATCATATTTAGGACCTTGGAATTTCTAGAATTTCTTTGAATTCTTTTTGCGCTACAAAAATACAGCACTGTCCCCAAATGACTAGTTGCATAATTTGCCTACTCTTCAGAAAGTGCTGTCAATTCATTTCAGGAGGTTGAGATAAATATTACATGAGCTTGAAATAAATGTTATTTTATTTTAATAGGAGGTTTAAAAAGTGTTGCACTTCTGTTTACAAATTATTTGGTTTCCTCAGATTGAAGTTTAATAGATAAAAGGGCATGTAGTAACAGCATCATTTTGTGGGCTTGAAGCAAAACTTTTAAAATTAGGTTCAGTTATCAAGTTTTTAAAAATGAAGCCATAATTATTTTATTTTAAAATGTGATTTTGTGAAAATGATAACATCATGAACATTACATGTTCAGTATTCAGAGAAATTCATCTCAATTCTGGTCTTTACACTGCACTGCTCTGCACATTTTGCAGGTTTTTTAGTTTAGACATTTGTTCTAATATGATCATAAGTGTTCAGCAAAGTGGACTCAAGAATTTCTACCAGGATTTCAGTTTAAAAGAAGCCTAATGTTTGTTTAATTCAAATAATATTTTAATGTGATATGTAAATTCATATTGTAATTGCTTTTATATTATGTCACAATTAATGTCTCTAGCAAGAAGATGCTGCAGGCAATGGTGCCATTGTTCAATTCCATGTTTGAATGTTCTGAAGTGAAATAATGACTTGAGCAATGATGGATTAATGTCCAATGCCCACTGTATACAGAACTTTTTTGTCAGGACACAGTTCATGCATGGAGCTCATCTACAGAGCACATGAGCTAGCTATCTAAATCAGATGTATCAAATAAGAGAGACATGTGAAATATGTAGCAGTAAGGCGTGGTGAACAGGTTTAAGAAACACTAGTCTGCATTACCTGACAAAAAATGTTGTTGTCAATACCAGTTGTAAGAGCAACTCATAATAAATACTTTTAATTAATCATTTGGAAAAGTGGCAAAAGGTAAAACCTGCATGGACCCAAGATTTTTACAAAAATCAGTCAAGTTCAGTGAAGGAAAAGTCATGGTTTGGGGTTACATTTAGTATAGGGGTGTGCAAGAGATTTGCAGAGTGGATGGCAATATCAACAGCCTGAGGTTTCAAGACATTTGTACTGCCCATTACATTACAAACCACCTTCTCACGTCAGCCTCCACATCAACGTTCCAGAAAGCAAAAAATGGTCAAGGTGCTCCAGGATGAAATATATCCATTAAATATTGATACACTCTGGGAAAATGCTAAAATGCTTTTTTACCATTCTAGATGACCTTATTTATAAGTGATTTGAGTCATTGCAGAGTTGTATATATGCAGTCGTCCCAGCTGATGGGAGTCATACACAATATTAATTCTTTTTCTGCTTCATGCCTTTATATTCTAAATTGTAAATTATTTCTGTTAAGTGACAAGACTTTTGGCTAAGCAAAGTTAGACCTTACTGTCCTAATCAAATAATTAAAAAGAAAGGGCTTGATCATATTTTATTTTGGTAATATACGCTTACTCTAGAGGTCTTTGCCCTTCATATAAGCCGCTTCTGACACCAAATGATCATAGAAGTCAAGTTATTATTTGTTGTTCCTAATACTTGGATAGGCATCGAGACTTTCCTCAGGTAGTGTGTAGGATTGCAACAATTATGGTGGGCTACAAGATTGTATGTGTGCAGGTGCATAGAACTGGTTTTAAAACTCATGTCGCCAACTACTGGCCTGTTATGCCAAATAAAGCATTTTATTCATATTCTTTTTTGCAGATTGTGTGTGTGTGTCTGTTTAAATATTTTTTTATACAACATTTTCATCTGTATAAAAAAAGAAAAGTTTTACATTGTTATTTTGTAAACTTACTGAAATTGCACAAAACAGCCATATTTACCTGTTACTGACTACGCTGGAATATGAATAGCTTTGTACTATTAAACCAATATAAATCCATACATATATTCACTTCTAACTTTACAAGTTAAGGTCATATGATACCAATACAATGTTATTGCACAGACTGATGTAACATTTTAATCTTTATATATTTCTTGTATCGTAATTTGAACACTTGTAATGGGCTAAGAGCTTTCACTGTTGCAGTGAGATGTTCAGTGTCTATATTTTTGTATTCAATCTATCATTTGTTTATCCAGCATGTAGGAGGTATTCTTGTGCTCCAGAGCTCTGCCTGTGAAAGAGCACGCTTGACTGGGCAGTTAGGCTGGAGCCAGCCTCTTCTTCACTGCACTCATGATTTACATGGCTGTCTGGACGTCACACACACCCCACAATGAGCCTGATTGCGTCAGCAGCCTTCCACTCTTTCTCTATGTCTTCTTACACACACACACCACACATAAACAACATCCCTCCCCCACCGTCGTCAGGCTTCAGCA
Source organism: Danio rerio (assembly GCF_052040795.2). NCBI lineage: Eukaryota > Metazoa > Chordata > Actinopteri > Cypriniformes > Danionidae > Danio > Danio rerio. The sequence continues at coordinate 17,010,035 of NC_141039.2, read as the reverse complement.
ATCTGCCTCCCAGAGGACACTCTCTGACGAAGGCAGCCCTCCCCCCATCTGTTCAGGTCTCTCTGATTCCCATGAGACTAGACCAAATCCTTGTGAACAAGGTTAAAGTGTTCACTATTAAACACAACACTTGACTTGTGCTCAAGGTCTGAGTGAACACACAAGGTTTGAAGTAGCTCTACCTGTTGGGTGTGTAAATTGTGAGAACTGAGAAGCATATAATGAAAGCTACTGTATAGTACTAATAAGTAAATAAATAAAAAAAAACTACTCAAGTAAACTTGAAATAAAGTGTTTTATTAGGCCTTTGAAAATAAAATATCTATACAGTGGAGATAAAACTATCAAATTTTAAGGTCACCACTTAATATCAAGTTATCACAGCAGGACTAAAAGAATGGTTTTATTTAAGCAAGATGTGCCCAACCTTTTCATATGAAGGGCCTAAAGCTAAACTTGATTGAGGGTGGTGGGCCAGAGGTAAATATACCAAACTGTTAAGATGTCGATGTAATTTCCTAAATTATTAGGACAATTCATTAAAATTCTTTATATAATTTATTACATAATTTAATACTATAATGGATTACAATTTAAACACTTTAATTGCATTAATAATTGTAAGTTTTTGTACATTTAATAATGAACATCTTACAATAAAAAACAAAAAACATGAACAATCTTGTTCATTATATCACTAAAAAATACACTTTGCCTTGGTTCGCTTGCTGATGTTTTCTGCATGACTATTTTTGTAGCTCAACAGTAAAAAAAAAAAAAACATTGTTAAATTAAAAATGACAATCTCTGTTAAAGGCATTCCCCCAAAAATTACCCATCATTCTCCCTCTCTTTTCAGATGAAATGGAGGGCGAACTCAAAGGTTACCATGGGCCAACTTTGGCCCGTGAGCCCTAGTTTGGGCATCTCTGATTTAGGCATAGTTTATGATTTACATATATTACATTTATCATGATGATAAGAATAGGTAATATTATTAGATACTTTCTAGTTGTCACTGTTGATCTTGATTATATCCTTTTGTAAGTCCACCATGTACTAAGATATTTTAATGACCTAAATCCAACTAAAGTTATAATCAAAGTAAACATAAATTGAAATAACACCTTAATGTAACTATTATCATTATGTAGGACTTTTCACAGTATTTTGCAACATGATAGTCTATACACACAGGGCTTTTTGACACCTCGTCACCCTAGATTTATAAGGTTCTATCTGACAATTTTGTCAAAATTTATATTCTTAATATTCTTATTAAATGACAATTTTACATTATTGGATTTTTTAAATAAGTTGTTTACATTTTAAGATTTTTTTTATTGTAAAAACAAATGTTACCCACATACTGTTTGCTATGGAATGCAAAAACTTTGAAGCTCAATATCTCAAAATCATTCAGAACACAGATAGAACCTTATAATTCTAAGGTGACAACTGGGTGTTTCTCATTTCTTATTTTTGCATCTTCATTCCCTCTCCTCACTTCCTTGTGTGTCTTATGGCCCGTTTCCACTGAGTGGTACGGTACGGTTTGGTTTGGTACGCTTTTATGGTCGTTTCCACTGTCAAAAGGCGTACCAAACCGTGTTGTACCACTTTTTCGGTACCCTTTCGGAAGGGTACCAAACACGAGAAAGAGTACCGAAAGGCGGAGCTAGACGCGCAGCTGAACGATATTGGTTTACAGAGATATTTCAATCGCTTACGCAACAAGCCAGAATGAAAACAAAAGAGCCGCCATGTTTAAACTACACAGCCAAGATTACAGCGTAAATACATATAATAATGAGCCATGGTCGACCCGGGCTCAAACAAACCATATCGTCATCTTGATGAACAGCCAAAAAGCCAAAAAGAAGAGCACATTTTAACCTGTGCCCCTTAGTTTTTTACGAGCCAGTCTGAAGAACGAGTGGTTTCGATTTCTTGCTTGCGCTTGTGTGCACGTCTATATCTGTAATTACAAACTTCTTGAGCTGATGATAACAACGTGCGCTTGATTATTGACATGCTTTTGAAACCCCATCCTGTCGGAAACCAACAAACACGAGAGAGACACATTCAGAAAGAAAAGGACTAACGTGAGAGTGAAGCGCGAACAAAGGAGAAGCCCGACAAAACTCAGAAGCAAATTGTTTCAGCAACCTGAATCACGAACAAACTGCCATGTTTATCATCGCCTTCTGGACTATTATGAACTTGGAATGACATAATTACTCTCTAACAGAGTTTACATGTGCTTATGAAGATTACAGACACAGATGAGAGGTTTGCACTGACTGTGGGCTATGTTGCGTGATGTTTATGACTCAATCGGATTATCCGATTATCGGAGACTGTAAGGGTCTGTATGAGTTCATATATGTTGCATTAATATATTTATTTTATTATAAAGTAGGGTGTTATTGTTTATTGTTACAGTAGGCTATCACACTGTCATTGATCTCCAGTTATAATCAAAACAGTTCATAGAAAGGTTAGTAATAAACATTTACAAATAAGTATTTATGTGTATAAAGCATCTGTTTTGTGAGAAGTGCTTCTCATATGATATGTAAGCGACCCGTACAGCTTTACTGTTGACATTTATTTGAGCTAGAATGACGTCGACTGAAACTCTCAGTCGTACACCAGGCCCACCAAAAGGGTACCCTTGGTAGTGGAAACGCAAGCCTGATAAAGGTGACCCGTACTGACCCGAAACGTTCAGTACTGTACCACTCAGTGGAAACGAGCCATTAGCTCCATCCCTTCAGGATTCAAGGGAAATATGCAAGGAAAACACACGAAGTGAAAATTAGTGAATTTGTATTTGCTCACTTCTTTTAGTGTCACCTCTAAACATCCTGTAGAACACTGTACATTTCTAATTTAAGACCAGATTCTTGAATAATACAGATAGTTATTTAGATTGTAATCGTTCCAACCTCCTCAAAACAAATTTGTCTATATTTTTATTTTTCTCATGAATTATTCCCTGTTATTTACTTATTTTTATTTGTGCTGAAAAGTACATTACAACAAAATGCAAAATGAAAGGAACTGTGAAAACAAACTACATAAGAAATGTTATGCTTAATTTTTACATTAATGTGTGTTTGATTTTTATAGTTTGTGATTATTGATGCAGATGTGAAAGGGGAGGAGCATTTACAAACGTCATGTTTAGACATAAAACACTTTCGCAAAGAATCCACCTTTGTATCCTTGCTCATGCCTTCTAAGGAAGCCTGCAATCTTCACCTCCTCATGGTGCAATTAAAGAACTGAGACATACAAGATGGCTGAGGTTGATTAATTTTTGAGTCGTAGGACAGAGGACAGGAGTGAAGAAGCAAGGAAGGATATTAAGAAGCACTCATTGTATTCTCTGCACCTACCGAGTCAGTACAGGACCAAGGACATAAGCATCTCAAAAGCTCAAGGTTTGTTGGCATAAAAATAACAACAAGTGGCACAGTGAACTCCTTACTCCTGGGAGATCATTACAACTGTCATTGCAGAATATAATGTTTTTTTATTATTTTTTTTAAATGCTGTCAAATTTTCTTTCCATTTGGTGTGTGGTATTAAATTCCATTTAAATAACTTTCTCTTATCAGTGCTTACTTGACACCCTCATTCAGTTACTCAAGAGTTGGTTCACTGGGATATAAATGAAATGGTGCTCAATGAAAGTGGAACTTCTGAAATGAAGTTGATATCAAAACAATTTAAATGAAATTACATGAAACTCTGCAGCAAACATTGGATAGTGTGGTGATGTAATGAAATTAAGCAATCTATGCATTATATTATCATGTATAATGGGAACACAAAAGGAACATTCTAAAAGCAACTCATATAAACACCTTAATCGTAATATAATAATAATAATAATAATAATAATAATAATATTAATAATATTAATAATAATACATTTTATTTGTAAATGTTGCCTTTCTAGACACCCAAGGTCGCCTTACAATAAGCATCAGCAGACATGGTAAACAAATAAAACATTACTAAAAACAATCATTGACCAAACAAGTTAAAACTCAATAGCAAATATAAAAGAACATAATAAAAACATGATAAAAAAATTGTTAAGTAAAAGCCTGCTTAAAAAGATGGGTCTTTAGATGGGATTTAAACGTGTGAAGACTATCACTGCACCTAAGATCTAGGGGAAGTGAATTCCATAGCCGAGGAGCCATAGAGCTAAAAGATCTGTCTCCCATTGTGCTCGATCGAGTGTGAGGTGGTACCAGGGTGAAGTTGTTGGCTGATCTAAGGCCCCGTTTACACTAGTGCGTTTTAGTTTGAAAACGCATAAGTTTTGCTACGGTTACGCCATCCGTCCACACTACGCCGGAGTTCTCGAGCGCCGAAAACGGAGCGTTTCGAAAAAGCTGGAAAGGCCGTTTTCATTCTAAAACTCTGCTGCTCCGTCTCAGTGTGGATGGGGAAAGACGGAGACATCTGAAAACGGAGGCGGGGCTGCAAACGTTCGCCTATCTGATTGGGGCTTTTCCTCAATATTAAGTAGCCCACACACAGTTCAGTCTCGCATCCTCTTCTTGTAAGTTAAGACTTCGCAAGTTTGATCAAGGTTGCAGTCTCTTCTTCTCAGTTTGATATGGAAAACATACCAAGGACACGGGTAAATCTTCAAAGGGAACAGTGTACTTTATAAATTCATTCACATCACCTTGGCTACGTTGTTTCAATTTCTCAACAATAAAATGTAAACATGATTTAAGGAACTGCCTATTTTCTTTTTAATATTAGCAACTTAACAGACAGCAGAAATGTTGAGGCGTTGTGCTGCATATATGAGCGTCATCTTCACTGTGTGGATATTTATAACAAAACGGAGCCGATAACAACTGTTTCCTTACAATTTCAGTGAAAATATGAAACACACCCTCTCTTTTGCTAAATATCAGTTTTAATAATCGATAATTATAAAAGTATAACATACAATAAGTTTATACATTGTAGGAAATAAAGGCAAGCCATCAGTCAATGTACCTGGATTAATCATTAACTTATCTTTGCGCTTAACCAAAACATGTTACCCGTGAACAAGAAACTTAATAGATTCCAATGACCAAAGTCAGGGAATTGGCCTATGTCGTTAGATAAAGACAACAACATAAATGAAATATCATGTTTAGCAAATATAGTGAGATTAGATCCAGCGGGAGATGCTTGATGAGCAGTCCGACAAGCAGAGCTCTCATCTGGGTAGAAATGCTGGAGCGCTTGCCCGAGAGTGTGTGTGTGGTCACGTGATGTGCGTTTTCAGCGTTTTGGTGTGGACTGAGAGCAGTTCAGAAACGCTGGGTAAAACGCAAGTGTGGACGCGGATTGTTTTCATTCTACAACGCCGTTTTAAAACTAAAACGCACTAGTGTAAACGGGGCCTCAGAGTACAAGAAGGGGTGTAGATATGGAGAAGTTCAGTGAGATATTGAAGAGCGAGATTATGAAGTGCCTTGAAAGTTAGAAGTAATATTTTAAAATCAATTCGATACTTTACTGGAAGCCAATGAAGCTGATAGAGGAGTGGTGTGACATGCTCGTGAGATGGGGTCCTAGAGATGACACGAGCTGCATGGTTCTGAACCAGTTGGAGTGTATGGAGAAGTTTGGAAGGAAGTCCAGAATTGCCATATTTAGATTAAACTACTAAATTAAAAGGTATTTAATTTGATTACTGATGTCCATGTAAATGTAGTCTCAGCTCAAACTCCTAATACTGCTTAGATACTGGGTAGCATAGGGATTTAGAATAAGATCATGAAGATGTACTTTGTAATTACAAACAAAAAGTCAATATCTTAATAATAGGTAGGTTATAAGCCACGAGTAAATAGTGAGAATTGATACTTTAAAGTGTTATAGTTTTTTTTTTTTGTTTTTTTTACTCGATTACACAACCCTAATCTCTACACAAGCCTGATCACCCGCTGGTGACCTACCCACACCTGCAGTTCTCCACGATGGACTACCAGTGTTCTTCAGCTTCCGGCACCTAGACTGCAGCTACTGTACACACAGGAAGTTCGGCCAGAGGAGAAATGGTTATGTAACAGGGAGACTGACACGGAGGGATCCATTATGCAGTATTTATTAGTCAGTCACACACAAACATCCAATATGCACAAAGGTGCAAACATACATCAACAGTATCAACAATGGTCTTGGGGCTGGCGGCTGACAGACACAGAGTGAATTACCAGGCATAGATCAGTGGCAGGCGGCGTGGTTCAGAGTCCGTTAGGCAGGCTTGGGTCAAGGGCAGGCAGCGTGGTTCAGAGTCTGTGTAGAAAGCAAGGATCGTGGGCAGGCAGAAGACAACTCAGAGTCAGAAACAGTCCGGGGTTATACACAGGAGATCAGGCAGGATAGAACGCTCAGTAATGCTGGCCAGGGCTAAACAAGACTTCGCACTGAGTTGAGGTTTGAGTGTGGCTTATGTAGGGAGCGTGGGTGATTAAAGGGCCATGAAACCCCCTCGTTTCAGCAGGGTGTTTTTACACCTCTACTTTGGAAAAAGTCAGAAAAGTGGGTGTGTCCAGCTCTGTTTAGAGGGGAGTGTCGGAGGAAGAAAAGAGGCTTGGTGTGGGAGTGTCTATTTGGGCGCGCTGGTTTTCAGAGTCAAAACACACAACCACAGCGGACAATGTGACTGTGTTTACATGGACATCTGTTGTCGAATTATTTGCCAAATTATTAAATGGTGGACTTTAACTGCAGTTTGGCTCTTTCATTCAGGGAATTCATTCATGTCCCTCCCGACAAACGAGATATTTGATTCGAGGATCTGCTCTAAGCGTGTATTTTTCATGCAATGTTTGATACCGCACGGCGAATGAGAGAAAAAAAAACTCAGCATTTCCCGGAAACTTAGATGCACTCGGCAGGTAGCGTCAGAAAGCCTCGTGTGTTATTCCGGTCACAAAATCCAACACGAGGTTATAGTTTGGTTGTAACTGTTAGTGCTAACTTGTTTACACTGGTGCTATAGTTTGTTTGATACGAATAAAATACGAACTGAATAAACAAAGAGCACTGGTCGCTCACTTACCAAATCTGTAGAGACAGGACAATCACCAGCAACTAGAGCCGCGTCTTTATTAAGAGGAGACTACAAGCGAATCCGGGATCTCAGCGTTTGCAGATGAGAACAGCTCTCAGGTAAACAATAATCCTCCTTAGACACGTAAGTTATTGTTTTCGCGCGTCGCGTACACTGTTAATCCACACGTGACGTGCTCTCACAGAGAGAAAATGAAAAAGAAACTTAACTGCAGCAAACAATAAAAGCAACACTTCACGCTTGTTTTGCCAATACAACGTGGCGTCTCTGCAGTCTACACTCTGACAGCAATGAATATTAATGAAGTTGCACAATAGAGCACGCTGATTGGTTTGAACCAAGCCATGACATTAATGCAACACACTGTAAGACGTAATAAGACTCACTCTGGCACAGACGCCCAGTCTGCACGCTGGAATACACGCTATTATGTCATGGCCGTGACGCAGCTTCAAAAAATCGTTTCAAACCGGAAGTACGAATTTGCTTGAAATAACGCAAAAACAACCAATTTACACTTTTTAGTGAAATATTGGTGTCCTAATAGTGTTTTTAGCAGTGTGGGACACATATACGACTGTCAACAGTTTAAAAAATGTGTTTTGGTGTTTCGTGACCCTTTAACAGATTCAAGCCTAAGCCTGGTTTCCCTCAAGTTTTTTTTTTTTTTTTCACTTACGTCAATTGGTAAAGTTTGTACCTCACCACTGTCGCCACTAACTTGCTTGGTTTGGGACTTGTGGAGCTGGCATTGATGGATTTGCTCTTCGATGTTTGTAGTTCCAGCAGTAAACTAAATCTCTGTAAACTGGACTGTCTTTTATGTTAAGCTGCTTTAACACAATCTACACTGTAAAAGCGCTATAGAACTAAACATGAAATGAAACCCTTGTAGAACACCAGGGAAATACACCTAAAAAGGACACACAGACACAATTAATAAGAAATTACAGGACATGAGTATCAGTACAAAAATAACCTTTAATATTTACTTTATTATAATGATAGCATCTATATAAAAACTTAAGTATTTACTTTACTATAAAAATAGTAGTGTGACACACACATACACATCACATCACCAATAACACAGCTAGTCTCCCTTGCTCCACACCAAGTTCTCTCTGGCTCCTGGGGAAAAGTAATAGAAGCACACATTAACCAAAACAGAAAAACCCAACACATGTCATAGCTTTATACCTCAATCTACTCTGACTGCAAACTGCAGCTCGCATCAAATTTAAGGCACTGTCATTCGCTTACAAAACAACCACTGGCTCTGCACCTCTTTACCTGAACACACTATTTCAGGCTTATGTGCTGCTGCAAAATGTCACTTTGTGGTACCATAACAAAGGGGCAAAAAATCATTTGCAGGGACTTTCAACTTTAACCTAGGGATGGCTGACGTGAAACTGAAGTTTCGACACAGTGTCGAGATCCCAAAGCGCAAGTGTTTTGAAACACTGCACAAAAGCATGATCCAAAATACCCAAGTCACGTGACTAAAGTGTTTTGAAACACCTGGTCAAGTGATTAAAGCGATTCAAAGCATAGATCAGCTTAGAAGCGTTTCAAGACCTGGTGAATATCCATTTTGAAGGATACGCCAACAATTTAGCATAATTTTTGTAACACTGTAAAACAATTATTAATATTTTTACAGTACTGTGATGGTTGGGTTTAGGGTTTGGGTAGACGATAATAAAATACAATAAATGTGAAATTAAATAAACAATATAAATAATTCTTGATAACTTCAGGCCACAGTGTCTGATCTAGCAACAACCCTGTTTTAAGACCAAAACAAGACATATTTATTCACAAAGTGTTTATTCAGATGTCAGACCAATATTGAAACAAAACGATACAAGAACAAATCATTACCAACTGGTATTAAAGCATTTAAAAATAGCTATATCAGCCTGGATTTGAACCCACTATCATCGCATGGTAGACAGAAACCTAAACCGCTCCACTAAATTACTTTAAGGTTCAAGCCAACAAAGTGGGGTTTAATACCTCAATTTGCTCAACTGTTCTTTGCTGAAGCTGTTTCAGTGCAATACATAAAAAAGTGACCACTAGTTGTCACTGTAGAGTGGGGTTTCAAAACGTTTTGAAGCTTCGACGCATTTGCTTTGACTGTTTCAGTGCTTCATGAAGCCTCACTTTGCCCACCACTACTTTAATGTGCCATTATGGTGGAATGACTTGCCTAACTCTACATAAGCAGCTCTGACTGTCTCTGGCCATTTTTTAAGGGTGCCTCCACACTAGCACTTTTGGTTCGCACCCTAGTTCGTTTGATGTCAAAGTAAGGTAAGTTTAACTAGTGTGAATGTGTCATTTGAACTCATCAGGTGTGTTTATTTAGGGTTGAAACTAAACTGTGCAGGGTAGTGGCCCTCCAGAAATTGAGTTTGACATCCCTGACCTAACGTTACCTTGGTCACTAGTGGGACTGACCCACTGCAAACAGTGTTAATGTCTGCTTGTCTCCACCAAAAATTTCTGCAGACATTGCGTGATGTTCTGAACGTTTCTATTTTATTTTTTTTTATTTATTCATTTATTTATTATTATTATTATTATTTTTTGTGGCAGATAGATGCAAGTGACTCCCTGGATTTAAGTTTTGGTAACAAAAACAAAAGATTCAGTGAAAGCAGAATGACCATGATATGCGTACATCTCCATTTTTGGTACATCTCCATATTTTGCTTCCGAGGGCGTCACCTAGCAACAGCTGTACACAAAACAGCAGCTTGATGATGCAAGAGTACCAGGGTTCTGCACTCCAGCTGCACGAGGGTGGTTCCGACCCAGGCCTGTTACAAGCCCTGCACAGCTCCCGACTGAGCTCCACAGACCTCAAGTCAGCTGCGTGTGCCCTGGGAAAGACGATGGTCACATTAGCGGTCCAGGAGCGCTTCATCAGGCTAAAGCCTGGCAAAGATACACGCAGAGTCGACAAAGTTCACTTTCTTGACTTCCCAGGCACTTGACTTCCTTTCTTGACAGCTCAAACTCACAGATACTGGGAGGATGGTCTCCTTTCTCCCACTCCTCGAGCCTCCCCTCCGGAGTTTGGGTGCGAGGTGAGAGTGAATCTCTCGCCTCCAGCTCTTTTGCAGGACCCTCGCGCTTCCTGGATCAGCACACCCACTCCGCACTCCATTAGCAAGAGCTCTGCTGCCTAGTTAGCATGGGCCAGCCCTTCACGGTGGCTCATACACACAATCAGACTTGGCTACTCAATTCAGTTTGCAAAACGGCCCCCCAGGTTCACGGGTGTGTATTTCACCAGGGTCAGTCACCTTTTTGCCCCTGTCTTGAGAGAGGAGATTGCTGTCCTCCTGGCGAAGGATGCAATCGAGCTGGTCCCTCCAGCCGAGATGGAAAGCGGGCTTTACAGCCCGTACTTCATCGTGCCCAAAAAGAACGGTGGATCATGGCCAATCCTAGATCTGTGCATTTTGAACCGCTGTCTGCACAAGTTGCCGTTCAGAATGCTCACGCCGAAATGCATCCTCCTATGCGTTCATCCTCAGGATTGGTTTGCAGCAATAGAACTGAAGGACGCGTACTTCCATGTCTCCATTCTTCCACGCCTCTGTCAGTTCTGCAGTTTGCGTTCGAAGGTCGAGCTCTGCAATAAAAAGTCCTCCCCTTAGGGCTCTCTCTGTCTCAGCAGGTCTTCACCAAGCTCGTGGAGGGTGCCTTAGCGCCCCTTCGGCTAGCGGGCGTCCGCATTCTCAGTTATCTTGACGACTGGCTGATTTTAGCCCACTCTCAGGAGCAATTGATTATGTACAGAGACAAGCTACACCAGGTCCTCAACAGGTTGGGGCATCAGATCAACCGAGAAAAGAGCAAACTCCACCCCAGTGCAGAGGATCTCTTTTCTCGGGCTGGAGCTGGACTTGGTCACCATGACAGCGTGCCTCTCCGGAGAGCAGGCTCAGCTAAAGCTGAACTGTCCCACTGAAATTATTTCAAAGGTTCCTGGGGCATATGGCAGCAGCAGCCGCTGTTACATTGCTCTGATTACTCCATATGAGACCACTTCAGCACTGGCTTCACGATTGAGGCGCATGGCACGTGGGCACACACCAAGTCACTGTTACTGCGCTGTGTCGCTGCGCCCTCAGCCCTTGGAACGATCCCTTGTTCCTACAAGCCGGAGTGCCTATAGAACAGGCATCCAGTTATGTTGTTTCAACAGATGCTTCCAGCATGGGCTGGGAGGCTGTGTGTTGCGTGCATGCAGCTGTGGGCCTGTGGAAAGGAACCCTGTTGCATTGGCATATAAATCGCCTAGAGCTGTTGGCAGTGTTCCTTGATCTCCACCATTTTTTTCCGGTGCTAGAGCAGCAGAACAGGCTGGTCAGGAATGACAGTATGGCGGCGGTGGTGTATATCAACCACATGGGGGGTATTCGCTCTCGCTGCATGTCTTAGCTCGCCCGCCGTCTGCTGCTCTGGAGTCATACGTGGCTGAAATCGATGTGCACCATTCACATTTCAGACGAGCTCAACTGTGCAGTCGACGCACTCTCACGGCAGCCTTTACGTCCCGGAGAATGGAGATTCTACCCCGAGTCTGCTCAGCTGAATTGGGAGCGATTTGGGGAAGCCCAGATCAATCTGTTTGTTTCCCCCTGAGAACGCTCATTGCTAGTTTTTTTTTTTTCCCTGACTGAGGGCTCTCTCGGCACAGATGCACTGGCCCACAGCTGGCCTAGGGGCATGCGCAAATATGCGTTTTCCCCAGTGAGCCTGCTCGCGTAGTTACTGTGCAAAGTCAGGGAGGACGAGGAGCAGGTCCTGCTTGTTGCACCCCTCTGGCCTAACCGGACCTGGATGTCTGGCAAATCCCTTTGAGAGAGGACCTACTCTCTCAGGGACAGGGCACCATCTGGCACCCTCGCCCCGATCTTTGAAACCTCCACGTGTAGTCTAATCACTCAGGCTAGAGCCCAGTCCGGGAGGCGTGCCTACACCCTGCAGTGGAGTCTATTCCCTGATTGATGCGTCTCTCGTTGAGATGGCCCCCGAAAATGCCAAATCAGCATTGTGCTTTCTTTCCTTCAAGAGAAGCTGGAGAGCAGGCTGTCACCCTCCACAATCAAGGTTTACTTGGCTGCCATCTCTTCTCATCATGACCGGGTGGCTGGCAGTACCGTGGGAAGACATAACCTCATCATCTGGTTGCTCAGAGGCGCTAGGCGAATTAATCCACCCTGCCCCCCTCTCATGCCCCTCTTAGGATCTCGCCCTTGTTTCCACAAGCCCGCGTACAGATCCCTTCTGTCCCTGAAGACAGCTTTGCTGGTCACGTTGGCATTGATTGAGAGGGTCAGGGACCTTGAGGAATTTTTGGTCAGTGACTCATGCCTGGAATTCGGCCCAGCTTAAGGCTGATTTATACTTCTGCGTCAAACACCGGCGTATGCTATGTCGCTGACGCATAGCCCTTCGCTGTGGCCATCGCCGTCACTGACGTGCACCTCTCAAAAAATTTAACTACACGTCGCATCGACGCGTAGGGTAAGCTCTGTGATTGGTCGGCTTGGTAGCGCTGACGAGTCTGGGCGGGACCGAGAGCCGCGCGAATGGCGCGATGCCGCACGAGCGATTGTTTTACAAGTGTGGAGTCCCGTGAAGGAGCTCCGGATGGAAAGTTTTGTTTTGTGTTTACCTCATAGTTAAAGTTGTTGCACGTCCTCCGGTTCCTGCCTCAAAATGAGCGAGTTTGAGCCACTTGTACATCCCGGAAGTGTTCAGGAAAAGTAAAAAAGTAGTGAAGAAACTCGACACAGAGGAACATTTACACCTCACTGCCAACTAGCATTTCGGAAGTGTTAATGCAGACCGACAGAGACAGCGCAGAAGTATAAATGCACAGCCATGCACGTTGCCTGCACCGTGGGTTATGCCGGTCACCTGACGCAGAAGTATGAATCAGGCTTTACTCTCACGTTGTCCTGAGACCCCGCCTGGGATATGTGCCCAAGGTTCCTACCTCATCGTTTCAAGACCAGGTATTGAGCCTGCAAGCACTGCCCCCGGAGGAGGCAGTCCCAGCCCTTTCATTACTTTGTTCAGTTCGCGCTTTGCGAATTATCCGGACCGCTTTAGATCATCTGAGCAGTGGATAGTGCATAGTGGATGCCATCTCCCTCGCTTACCAGAGCCAGGGCCAGCTGTGTCTCCTGGGAGTGCGTGCACACTCCACTTAGAGCTTCCTATCCTCTTGGGCGCGTGTATGCGGCGTCTCTCTAATAGACATCTGTAGAGCTGCGGGCTGGGCGACACTGAATATGTTTGCAAGGTTGGCAGTGTGGTCAGCCTGTGTTTTGGGTATAGGTGCCTGCTATGCGTGATCCCCGCTGGGCGATCCCATATGCCTGTTCAGCCATGGTGCAGTCCCCCCTCACAGGCGGACCCGTGTCTTCCCTCTCCTCTAACCATCTTATTATTTGTGTACTCCCCCTTCTCAGGGCTAGTCCATATACTCTTTTGCCACCATATCTCCCCACGTGGGTAGCGGGTGGCCTCCGCAGCATCCTCCTTATCGGGACTGCATGCTTTCCCAACGTATTGACGTATTTAAATTCCTAGAAATTATCTAGACGCTATGCAGCTCCTGAAAAATTTATCTAAATCCGTAAATCTTCTATTGAAGTATGATAAGTAAGGGCTAGGGAACACGTTGGAAGACCGCGCCTCTCTATGATGCAGGTGCACTCATCCTTGCCTTGGCAAACCTCTCATCGGAGGTGAAGGTAAGGTGCAGTCTTTATGGCGTTTTTCAGTCATTTCCCATAAGTGGATTAAGTCCACTATACCATTGAAGTTCCCCATCCGAAGGGGAATGCTCTGGTTACTAAAGTAACCCTCGTTTCCCGAAGGGGAGGGGACAGAAATGCTATATTGCATCTCCATAATGATTGTTCCTTAGCTGTGAGTATCAGTCTCTTCAGCTTAAACAAGGATGCATATCCTTGCTTTCTCTGTGCTTTTATCACTAAATTGATTGCAACAAGCATCAGGTGCACAAGCTGACACTGTCGATTCATTTGTCATTTCATTGGCCTGTTTACATACTCTTTCAGACAATTCGCTTTCTGAACAAAATTCCCATATGTTGATATAATCCACTATAGCATTTCCTTTCACCCCCAGGTTTACTTTAGTAACCAGAGCGTTTCTTAAAGTCAGTTAAGTGTCTGTTGAAGGAGTAGTAATTACAGATATTAAGCAGACTGTCTACTAATACACAAATGGACCATCAAAATAAAGTGTTACAAAACAATTAAAGCAATCATCTTAGACACTTATGACTGTATTATAATGCTATACTCTTGTTTGTTTTCGCATCCTATAGGGGGTGGTTCATATATTTTTTTTAAGTATTCATTCAGAGCAGACTAGTTCTCATTATAAAACCAATAAATACACACAAGAAAACTACTAAATGCGAGTATTTGAATTGTTTTGTTATTATCTGCATGTCTAATATCACTGTGTTTGGACAGTGTTGTCCTCATAGGCTAGTGCTAGACTCTTGTTTGCTCTTGTGCTGCATATGGAGTGCTTCAGCTGTTTGTAATTGGCAATAGCAAGGCATGTCCTGTTGAATGAATGCTGTAACTAGTCAAGAGGCATATAAAGATACTAGTCTATCATGTCAGTGGTTATGTCAGCCCATCTCATATGCAGCCCTCCTAGTGTGAAGACCTACAAGTGTTAAAGGTCCATGAAACCCCCTCGTTTCAGCGGGGTGTTTTCACACCTCTACTTTGGAAAAAGTCAGAAAAGTGGGCGTGTCCAGCTCTGTTTAGGGGAGAGTGTCGGAGGAAGAAAAGTGGGATGGTGTGGGAGTGTCTATTTGGGCACGCGCAAGTTTCAGAATCAAAATATACACACACACACACACACACACACACACACACATACAGGAGAAAGTGATGGGTGTTTAACCTACATGGACATCTGTAGTCGAATTATTTACCAAATTATTAAATGGTGGACTTTAACTGCTGTTTGGCTCCTTCATTCAGGGAGTTCATTCATGCCCCTCACGACAAACGAGATATTTGATTCGAGGAACTGCTCTAAGCGTGTATTTTTCATGCAATGTTTGATACCGCACAGCGAATGAGAGAAAAAAAACCTCCGCATTTCCCGGAAACTTAGATGCACACGGCAGGTAGCGTCAGAAAGTCGCGTGTGTTATTCTGATCACTAAAAAGTGAAAACCCTACACGAGGTTAAAGTTGGGTTGTAGTGCTAACATGTTTACACTCTGTGCAATGGTTAACTTAGTTCGATACGAACAAACTGAATAAACAAAAAGTGCTGGTCGCTTACCAAATCTGTAGAGACAGGACAATCACCAGCAACTAGAGCCGCGTCTTTATGAAGAGAAGACTACAAGCGAATCCGGATCTCAGCGTTTGCAGATGAGAACAGCTCTCAGGTAAACAATGTTCCTCCTTAGACACGTAAGTTATTGTTGTCGAGCGTCGCGTACACTGTAATCCACACGTGAGTCTGAGCTCTCACAGAGAGAAAATGAAAACGAAACTTAACTGCAGCAAACTATAAAAGCAACACTTCACGCTTGTTTTGCCAACACAACCTGGCGTCTCAGTAGTCTAAACACTGTGACAGTAATGAATATTATTGAAGTTGCACAATAGAGCGCGCTGATTGGTTTAAACCAAGCCTTACTCATGCATTAATGCATCACACTGTAAGACGTAATAAGACACACTCTGGCACAGACGCCCAGTCTGCACGCTGGAATACAACGCTATTATGTCAGGACCGTGACGCAGCTTCAAAAATTAGTTTCAAACCGGAAGTAAGAATTTGCTTGAAATAACGCAAAAACAACCAATTTACACTTTTTAGTGAAATATAGGTGTCCTAATAGTGTTTTTAGCAGTGTGGGACACATATACGACTGTCAACAGCTCAAAATGTGTTTTGGTGTTTCGTGACCCTTTAAGATATATGACTCTAACTGTGTGACTCCACCAAACATCAACAGAGCACTTGAGTATTCAATCTCATGTCTTAGCTCTTCTTCTGTCACATTTCTGTATTTGTTGTGTGTTGTAGAAAGCATCAGTCAAAACTCTTCAAAGCTTCAGAGAGAATATGGTGTAAATTAAAAATCCTGCTGACTTTGGAAAAATAACCATGCTGATTACATTCATTACAAATGTATCTAATGCTAAAACATCCTTCAATCATAATACAATTAACAAGTCTTTCAACTCTCATCTGCTCTTCAAAACATCCTTCCTTCCACGTCTTCTTCCTCCTGCTCGTTCATCAAACATAGCAGCTAATGGTTAAGCTAAATTTTTCCCCAATAAAATGACAACCATTAGTGCTCAGTTATCTACACAAATAAACAAACACACCACATGAACAACCACACACTCTGTAGCTTCCTTCTCTCTCAGTTAAAAAAAGGGTTAAATTTGATCTTATCCAATCGCCATACTATTTGTCAACTAGACCCAATCATGTCTCATATATTTCACGCTATCTCACCTTTAGAGTATCTATAATTGTCAAGGTTGTAGGTTAGGGAAAGGAGAGAGGACTCAAATGCAGGACAAAAACGAGGGTTTATTATAAAATAAAACAAAAAAAAAAGACAACAAAAACTACCCCAGAGGGGAGAAACATTAACAAGACAAACAAACTTGACTGGGCAGGCTGGAATAAATTAGGGCTTAAGCAAGACAAGAGAAGACAAGGCAAGAATCAACAACAAACTGTCACAGGACAGCAGACATGAGAAGAATATAAAGGAGATATAATTAACAAACAAAGAGGTGAACTTAATAAATTAATAATGGGTTAACAAGGAGGGTGGTACTAGACAATAGACAGGAGAGCACATGGCACAAAGAAACAACACAAGCCATGCTCTAACATGAAACGGGGATTAAAACATGTAGCCAATGAGAGAATTCATTAACCGCGTGTTCACATGAACACAAGACTAAAACATTTAAATGAACACAGTGCATTTAAACATGAACCACATGCTAAACACAACACCGACAGAAGACTGAACGTACCACACAAGCACAATAAATGAAAACACTGTGCACTCACAAATGCAACGTGCATGTTCCATACCAGCGGCAATCGAAACCAACTAGACTGAGATGCTGAGAATGAAACAGCATGATGCAGACAGAACAAACACAAACATCAGGACGAGAGTATGTATCCCGAGTACCCTTGGACCTCGCGTGGCCAAGACAGCGCTGATACAATGACAAATACAATGACAAAAAATGAGCGCTCGACCCGAGAACTCTTGAGCTGGGCACAACATACTAGACAAGACAGGACTAGTGTCTGGACTTTGCCACCAAAACAAGATTTATCAAAACTAAAGTGGCAGAATCCTGACAATAATACTCTGACTTTTCTTAAATGTGTGTATATTTCTTTTTAATATTGTTATTTTATTAAAATGACAAAAAACTGTTTTGAGTATTTGAAAAATTAACTTTGATAGGAAATTGAGGTGCGAAAGTTAAACCTTCACAGGTGGTCGAGTAACTTGTACACATTTATAGGCTGCATTACAAAAAAAAAAAAAATAAAAAAAAAATAAATAAACTTTTTTGGTTAATGACTTCTTAAAATATAATGACAGACATTCCAAAGCCACATTCTAACATCTCAATAGACACTTTGAATGTTAATATGAACTCAAAATAAGAAGTCTTATATGAGAATGGATACTGCAGCTGGATTTGCTTGACAATGAAGTGCGGAACAGGGTAAGGATCTGTCTTTACACTGTATACACTGTCTCAATGTTTAAGATAAAATTCCAGTCTTAGTGACTAAATCTCTCATCAGGAGAATAATCAAAAGGGGTCACACTTTTTTTTGATGGTCGGTTTGTTTAATTTAAGTTACATTGCATCTACATGCCAACTAATTCTCAGAAGATTATAAGTAGACTCTTAGGTTAGGGCTAGTGTAAGTTGACATGTTCTTGCAAAATTTCTTACAGTCAGGTATATATGTCTGTTGAAGTAGCAGTATCAACAGATATTAAGCAAATAGTTTACTAATACTCAAATGAACCATCAAAATAAAGTTTTACCTCAAAAGGCTAAAGTAACCTTAGCTGAGATTCATGTTATGTGGATAGAACTGGCCAAAAGTTAATCTTATCTGGGTTCAGTGGGACACATATAGCTCTTTTTCAACTGGAGAATGACTGAATCAAAAGTGTGAAGATTATTCAGAATAGATGATTTGGGCAATGCATTTTCATGCATTAGTTGGATCTTTTAAATGGTAACATGACAGAATTTAGGCAAATGTTTATCAGAAGCATCTTAAACCACATGCAGTTCCTTCCCAGCCATTTTATGCAGGACACTGAGGTTGGTGTGACACAGTAAAATAAAGTTTAAAGTTAAATACACTGAAATGATGGAATGTCCAACCATGAGTCCTGATCAATACTTAATTGAAAATCTCTAGAAAAAAATGGAGACAAAGTTATAGCTAAGAAATAAGGTGGTGTGGTGATGCAGTGGTGCAGTAATTATGAATTACCGCAACCAGTTTGTCCCGTTAGCTAGTCATGTACGTCGTCCATACCTGCAAACACTCTCGTTTTTCCCGGGAGTCCCCCGTATTTCAGACCCATCTCCCGTATCGTTCTGTCTCCCAAGAAATCTACCCCCCTCACCACCGGCCAGCTTTTTGGTATAGTTTAGTTAGCTTTTTGGTTTAGTCCCCATGCACAACGAACCCAACGCGCAACCATTTTCATACCCACTCACCCATTCCGGTTCCAGAAATCAAGTAAAACTAAAACAGAATCCAAAAAATAAAATGAACAATGGAATAACAGGGTGAGAATGTGGCTAAAAATCAAACAAGGGCTTTTCTTTTTCTGGATGGCTTTTGTAAATCATTGGTAGGATTTAGGGATGTAAGTGGGTGGGCTTGTCAATCGATAAAATTGATAGGGTTTAGGGAAGGAAGAGGGTGGGTCAGTCGATTGGTCAGTCCGCCAGTCATTCATTCATTCATTCATTCATTCATTCAGTCAGTCAGTCAGTCAGTCAGACAGACAGACAGTCAGTCAGTCGAAAGCGGCCTCTGGTGTGTTTACGCGTGAACAGCACTTTTAAATTTTAAATATATGAAAAAGCGCACATAGCGTCCTCTTGTGGATTCGTGAAAACAAAAATTGCAAAAATACATAGTCTTGGTCTCCAGAATTGTCCATAGTACAGAATGAGCTTGGGTTGGAAACAACCCTTGCCCCAAATCCATTGCATATATTGCAACATAAACCTTGGATGCTCCAAAACAGCTCTCCACCTGCATAATTCTATAGAAGATCAAGGTCTTCTTTGTAACATCTTCAGCAAGTGCTTGCCAGCACTCCAGAACCAGACACAGATGATGACTGAACCAGCATCTTATTTCCTAGCATGTCCATATTGTGCTGTATGAGGACATATTTCTGTATGTCCCATTCAAACTCATTATTCTGGTAAGTTTCCTTCATATTTAAAGTTATCATTCAACACCGCTCAACGTATTTTTAAACCTTACTGTCTGTGATTGACTGTTGCAGTATTCACCCTCTTGAATTCAGGGTCAGCCACAACATAATTTCAGGAGTAATCTGTCACCAGCTCTAGCTCCAGAGGGAGAACAAGTCTAATCTGTAATAATAGTAAATCACTCTTTCAGGTAGGTTCTGTAAAGCTCAAAATTGACCAATCCCCCTAAAATACCATTAACCATATGATTCTGGAGTCATCAGAATCATCATCATCATACTTGCACCCCTGGTTAAAGTAATAGGTTAAGGTTAAGTTATATCTTGATCAACAATAGAAGTGTTGAAATATGCTGAGACTGTTTCTCTGAGTGTTTCCTAGATATCTCAGATATGTATAACATCATTAGTAGATTAGTACCCAAACAGACAAGTGGAAAATGTAAACTGTTTGCAACTGGCTTACACTAACAGTTAAAGACATTTGAGAAGATTATGGATTTTGCTTTCTATCTTTGCTTCATTAAAAAATACAATGCAATTATCAGTCCATTCTCCAACCTTGCTTTGGAATACAGGTCTTTGGTTTCTTTGTAAAAGATTCTCATAGCTTGAGTATGGTAAAAAGTTACCAAAATACAGTATGTGCATCTGATGAATAAAAATTAACAGTCCAATAATGGCCAAAAAATACGATTTGCTGTAAATGTTTGAAGGTGTTGTTGCTTCATGACTATTTTGGGTCTATTTTACTATCAGCTGAATGATTTTTCTGTCTTGACATGTCAAACTGGTGTAAACTGGATTGTTGTTTGCCTGTAAAATTGAGCAGGTATGTGTTACAAGACTTGTGAAGTCAATGCATGCTCGTATGAGTTCAGTCAATCTCAAATATTCAGTTGGCCTCAAAACATTGCTGTTACAGAGTTTCCAGATAACTACAATCACTGACTCACTGGCTATATTTTTTGCTTTTGCACGGTGACTATTATACAAGCACTTCCCTTAAACTAAAATACTTTGTTAATCAGACAAGAGGAAGTGGGTTATGTTTTGGAGAGTTGAGCCGTGTGTCATTGGCTGATGTGGGCAGGTTCATTATTCACACCTTTATAGCCTTGTGTAGGAGACAAAAGTCGATGATGGATGAGATCATTCAAGGGGCATAATTTCTCACAATGAAAGCATTTAAAATTAGAATCCTGCAAAGCACCGTCAGACTGCTCCTGTGTGCATAATAAATTGTTGTAGAGCTAAATGGACCTGCAACAGAAATATGCATGGTTACTGTATTTGACAAGCCATCTTTGGTGAACTTTCACCTGTAAAGAAGTCAGTCTATACTTGCTGCCTACAAGATTTTTTACTATTATGTGCTCTGCACCATGTGCCAGATTTACCAACAATTTGAAATATATGTAAGAGCACAATTGGGCATGGAAAATCTGCAGATGATTTATAGTTAAGCACAAATTAATGAACAAAGACATATTGAGCAAATAGGGGTGCTAAGAAAATTATTG
Source organism: Danio rerio (assembly GCF_052040795.2). Classification (NCBI taxonomy): domain Eukaryota; kingdom Metazoa; phylum Chordata; class Actinopteri; order Cypriniformes; family Danionidae; genus Danio; species Danio rerio. The sequence goes on along the minus strand of NC_141039.2, from coordinate 16,988,815 downwards.
ATATTCATGATGTCAAAGTAAAGCTACTTTATAAAAATGTATTTTAAAAGCCTATTTTAGACTGCTGTTTTGATCTGATTTTTCTGCATCTGATGAACAACATCTGTGAGTTGTCCTGGCTCTGATTGAACGTCACAAAGTTGTACATTTTTCAACCTATGCTTAATTTGAAAATATATACAATTCTGGAAAGTGCCAAATACATCCCAGCAGGTAAATATTTAGCATTTTTTTTTGTTTTGTTTTTGCGAATCCACCAGACGCTGCTGTGTTTATCTTTTAAGATCACAAATTTCTCTTGTGAGTGCCATTCTTCTTGTGTAAATCCACCAGGGGCCACTGTCAACTGACTTACTTACTGACTGAAAAACCGAATGATACCCCCACCTTCCCCCTTCCCTAAATCCAACCAATAGTGTTTTAAAAAACACTGATTGACTCCTTCACCTACTTTCCTAAACCGAACCGACAGTGTTTTAAAAAGCAATCCAGAAAAAATAAAAGCCCCCTGATTTTTTATCAGAATTTCAGATTTTACTTCATCCACACCCTGTTATTTATTTGTTTATTTCATTTTTTGGCTTTTGTTTTTGTCTTACCCGCCTTCTGGAGTCTTTTTTTACCAGACTTGAACCACATCATCGCGGTCAACTCCTCTCTGCATCAAAAGTTTCCAACGTACGCTGCGAGCTACTGGATAAACTGATAACAGGAGAAAAGCCGTCCTCACAGAGTTAAGTGGTCAGCTTTTAGCGCAAAGCAATGGCATTATACCACCCCATATTGTTTGTTTTAAAGATGAAATGCAGCCATATGTAATTCTGCCTACATAATTTCATCTCCAGAAATGTATATAGCGCTACATTCTCAGAATGAGCCTATGACAATTTTAGCTATTTTGATGACCTCAAATGTAAGTATAGTTAAAATGTAACATCACTATTTATATTATCTAAGCCTGTGTTTTTTGACCACATTTCTGATTGTGTATAAAGGGATTATTAACTAATAAGTTATTAAATATTAGTTCCAAATAAAAGTATTACACTTTTTAAAGTCATTGAAAAGTTACCAACACCTTTTTTTTCAACTGGCTTATGTTATCGTATATAGGCTGTAAAAAGTGTGGCATGGTGGCTAAGTGGTTAGCAGTAGATCCCAGCTGGATCAAGGTGGCTTTCAGTGCTAAGTTATCCCCTTTAATGCATAGATTTCCTCAGGCATCTCCCTTTCTGGTTACTGACCAAAGACATATAGGTTAATTGAATCAACTAAACTGGCCAAAGTGTGTGAACTGGAGAGGGTGTAGGTTTTCAGTTCTCTGTTCTGAGTTGCGGAATGAACACCATTCTCCAGTAAAACATATGCCTGAACAACTGGAGGTTCATTCTGCTGTGGTGACCCTTGATAAAGCCTGGAAGCTGTGGGAAAGTGAATGAGCCAGTGTGTGAGTAAGTGAGTGAGGTTATAAATAATGGTCAGGGTCTTCACAGAAAGATAATACTGCTTCATATAACCGCATATTACAAATCATTAAAGACCATGTTTTCTGCCAAAATCTGCTTTAAAGTTGACATCAAATTCCCTTTTTACAAAAGTTGATTATATTATTCAGGGTCTTAATGAAAAGTCTATAACTAACTTTAGTGAAATTACCCAGTGGTTTAAATTTTACTGAGAAAGTTTATAAAAACAAGCTGCATGTTTACTTTTCATTTTGTCTGAGCTGGCGGACACAGCAGAAACCTAACTAAATACAATAAGTATTTACATAAGTAAACTTTTTTCTGTTAAAGAAAAAAAAGTCATCTATATCTTGAACATTTTTGGGTGAACTGAAAGCTAGGGAACTTGTACTTTTAAAGCTCATTTAACAATAGTAGGCTTGGTCATGCTACAACATACGCATAGGAAAAAAAAAGTCTAAAGATGCCACAGTATTTATGGCCTCTCACTGTCTGAGAACACCAAAATATGAAAAGGGTTGATTGTTAAACTTTTTCCAAACTTCACATTTTGTATTCAATGTAAAAAAAGAACATTTATGTGGATTTAAAAGAATATGAAGGTGAGTACAGACAGATTTCAGGTTTTCTTTTTTCCTCCCTATTTAGTTATTCTGCCTCTCTTGTGTGAGTGGAAAACTGTGTGGAACTTAAAAAAGAATGCAGGGAGAGAAAGACCAAATTGCTGACTAAAAATACTTCTGCAAGGTCAGTGTGATGATGTGATTGGAGGATTGAAGTCCCTCCTGCCTCTCTCATTACGTCAAACAGAGAACGAACAACACAAGAGGTGGTGTACTGTCACAGTGATGCTTTCAGTGTTCCTTCGTATCTGTTAACACATGATAAACTTTGTTCATCTTGTACCTCTTTTTGACATTTTTTTTTCACAGAAAGTAACTGTCCCATCATGCATGTTTTGAGTTAAGATTTTCTTAAGAAATGTTACTGTAAATAAGCATTATTATTATTTTATTTATATATATACATGTTCAAACTTTATTGTTAGTGTTTCTAATTAACCATCAATTATAAGACTAAACAAATCCATACTGAATTAGGTGAAGCTGTGCTCTTGAATTTATCATTTCATCATACATCATATTACATTTAAATTACATGGGTAGTATTAATAAATGATTGATGCATTGCATTGATACGAATAGGATATTTATACAATTGCATCATTGTGTATTATTAAAATTTACATTTGTATATATTATTATTTAGGCATATAGTTACTCTGTTAATTAAATGATTTATTAATACAAGATTGTGCATTTCTGTGACCTAATCTACAGTGATGACTATTTAAGCTTTGTAATAACTTTAAAAATTACATATTATAAATTTCATAAGAAACAAGGCAGGTCTTTTATCCAACTGAAGTTGATTTGATCATTCAATTCAATTCAAGTTTATTTGTATTTAACTTTTCACAATAAATATTAGTGTTGGGTATTGTTTAGGGTTATTTCGAATCCAGTGCTATATCTAGAGTGTGTATATATATATATATATATATATATATATATATATATATATATATATATATATATATATATATATATATATATATATATATATATTTTTTTTTTTTTTTTTTAAATAACAATAAAGTATGCATCATGCATTATATTTTATTCAAATTGCATAAATGTACTTATTTTGATCATTTGTTTGTTAGCTTTTGATGCAAGATTTGCATTATGCAAATAACATAACATGAGCTTACTACTAACCTGTGGAAAGGCTGTCATCAAAATCAGGGAATACCTTTTTTCTATGGTTGGAGCTTGAGTCGTCTGACTATGTTTACATGTAGGCTACACCAATTCTCAGATTTTTTTATAATTAAGACAATACGCTGATTAAGAGTCTACCATGTAAACAGATTTTTGAGGACCTCAATCCAACTAATGTTATAATCAAACTAAACAGAAATTAAATTAACACATGTAGAGTGTGCATATTTTAGTCAAATAATTAAAGTGCTGTAAAGACTTGCAAGCACCTTAATCAAACTATTACCATCATGTAGGACTTTCCTCTGCCTTTACATTGGGTCCATGTGCCTTTGAATACTTTATTAAGTGTGAGGTATTTGCCCCTTATACAACTTTTGTGAAGCATCAGAATATTTTCAGTATATTTGCTTGTAAAATATAGCCATATTTTAGAACGCTTAGTTTAAGCAAATCTAATGAATGCATACGTTGCCTTCTATACGTTGCTAAGAAATTAACAAATGAGCAAACCTTGACAAAGGTGTCAGACAAAGATTTGATCTGTTCATCTCTCAAGTCCTTGGTTTGAGTCGTTCTTTCATCACATGAAAAACAAGAGCCAATCATTTGCATTTAGAGCCGGAATAAGATTTGATTCGTACATTTCGCGGGTCCTTGGGTTTGAGTCATTTCTCTTCACATGCTGTCACGTGACAAACAAACAACTCCAAAACCAGAAGACTTGAAAGATGAACTAATTATGGCTCCTTTCGGCTCAAACTGTGTCCATTGGTTAAGCTTATATGGGATTGTCTATGTGACGTGAACAAACTACTCAAATGTGAAGACCTGTCAGAAGAGGTGAGCTGACATAATCATAGACAAAAGACCAGGTAAACAATAAATTATTATTTTCCCTTTTTTTATGACATTCTAGTTATGACTTGTTTGTAGTGTGATCAATGTTGGGTGTAGTTGTAAGTGAGTTTGAAAGCAACTTGTAACATTTTAATAATATTTTAGGCAAACTGAACGAAATGACTCAAAAAAAAAAAAAAAAAAACAATATTCACCTCACTGAACTTGACTCAAAAGTCAGAGTCAGTAAAATGATCAGAAATTTCCATCACTATTAGTAAGTGGTAAACTTTGTGTTTTTTGAGAGCATTTTTAACTAACCGTTTTGAGCTATGTATTCCATAGCTGCTAGAATAACCACAGCTATATGCCAGTGCACAACTATAAATGAGGATGCTTCAATCACACAACAGGAGTCCGTTATTCGTAAGTGGATTATTCAATTAACTGGATTTGGATATTGACTATTTGACACAATCCAGGATCGTTTCGTTCTTTAAAACTCATCTGAGACTTGTTGTCACAGTTCTGGTAGCTCAAACCTGTGTAGGAGCAGGCTCATTTCATATAAACAGGATTAGATTGGTCAATTCAAGCAAGGTTAATACTAAAAGTATGTATTAAATGTTGATATTTTCTTACAGTGGTTATATACACTTGGAAAAATAGTATATATATATATATATATATATATATATATATATATATATATATATATATATATATATATAAATATATATATATATACACATAACAAATAATAGTAATATTTAATAATATTTATTTATTTATTTTTAACTATATATAGAAAAATAAAAAAATATATATATATTAAACAAACTTATGCAATCTGCACTCCGAAATAAAAGTAAAAGACTGCCACCTGGTGGTTCAAAGAGAACATTTATTGATATTAATTTTTTAGATGCAAAGGCATAGTTTATCAGTTTATCCCAACATTTTAATCTGATTCACGAACTTGTTTGAAGAACCAAATTAGCCAGAAATCAGTTAGAACGGACCCCAGGTTTTTGGATGTTAAATCAAGTTTATTTTGCAGCATATTCACCTGTTTGGATATCCTGTCACATTTGCCATGAGTAGATTGGAAAAAAAAACAGCAAAACATGTTAAATGCATGTGTGTTTGTGTGTGCGAGCAGTGAATGCTATTTTTGTGTGTGAATGACATTCATTGTTGAAGCCAGAAAGGCTGAATAAACTTCACAACAATTACATAAAATAAACATGGGGAAAATTCCTGGTTCAGCCTTAACTTTGGCATTTGTGAAAGGCTCTGTACTTACTAACGTCAGACTTGCTGTCTGTCATTGTGCTGTGTTTATCCTGACATCCGACCTTGGTTATCCTTGAAGTGTAATGTCTGAAGATTGAGCAGGGAGAACCAGCAAAGCAGATACTATTCCTTCTAACCCCAAAACTGACATTTTCAACATAATATAATTTATGTTCTGATGGGTATTTTGACCTGAAATAAATAACAACTGTCAGAATTGTAGCCTTTTAAGAGTTGTTAAAAACAGCCGCCGGTCTTGGGTAATTTATGCATACTTCAGGAAATTATTCTGATGCTTATTTAATTTGAAAATGTAATTATAACATACACCTGTGGATGTGATGTTAAATTAAGAATTGTATAAATTATTAAAGACACACCAGTGACAATGTACTCAACTTCAGAACAGTGGAAGAGAAGATGTGTAAAAGCATTTTATTTTTGAGTATTGTATTGAGCTAAAAGTATATCATTTGTATATTAATGCCATTTTAAACTGAATATTTTTTTTCTTATTAAAATATGTAATAAGTATTCTCTAACATATAAAAGAGCGTAATTAAGATCATATTTTGGTTTGGGGGGTCTCCAACAAAAGGCTGATATGCATGCAAGGTAAAAAAAAAAAAAAAAACTCTTTTATTGTATTATAATATGCATTCATTTTTACCTAATTATCCTAATGACTCCCATATGATTTGTTCAGCAATTCATTTGTTCCCAAAGCTCTTCTTTGCATAAGACTTATCTGCTGTGATTGGTCAGATGACCCAGTCTGTTGTGATTGGTCGACTGGGTTTAGCACGAGACATTGAGAAATGGCTACCACATCTAAGAAGTAGCAGAGTGTGTGTGAGAGCCCAATGCAGGAATGCAATAAAGCAATGTAGTTAAACACTGGCAGATTACTCTATTCTTGAACCTAACACCAAGTAATAACAGCGATACCCAATCAGTATTAATAGTGTAGGAACAGCTGATGGTCATAGCAAAGACAAACAGCAGATGATCGCAAGATCAGAAATGCATTTAGGGGGTAAGGGAAGAAGCACATGTTGCATTTTTAATGTGGCTTGAGACACAATATGTGAATAGCTCCATAGGTTTAACCTGAGCGACTCTGAACAAGCACTGATCTATAATAGATAAGTGATTACAAGCTACGCAGAGCAATTACAAGTTACAACACACAATTACACAAGTTTTTTGCAAACTACACAAAACAAGGCAACAATTTTAATTACACTTACATATTACAGGGTGTCCACAGGGTCTTAAAAAGTATTAAAAGTTGATAAATCAAATTATGAGAAAATGAAGGCCCTTAAAAGGTATTTAAAAGTCTTAATATTGTTTTTACAAGGTTTTAAATTTTGTTCAAGCATTGTCCAAAGTGTTTGGCTTCAAAAAAGCATAAATATATTTATTTTCCTCAATTGGTTCAGGCCTGGTGCATCTGGCCAAGCTCCTCTGTCCAGGTGATGTCAAGTAATTTGCAATAAACACGTGAAGGTGATGTGACACTCTCCACATGTAGCAAAACCATTGAGCATGGCTATACAATTGGCGGCCTGTGAGGCAATTTGTTCTGGCCCTCCAAATAGTGTGACCAGAATATAAAAAATACATATAGTTCAGTCAAAAAATGGTCGCTATATTTATGAAATGATGTGTTCAATACAGCACAAGCTGCAGTTCAAGGCTGTGCAGAACATAAGTCATCTGACATTAAAAGAGTGAGTGGCGTGAGCAGCCGAAAACATTTGGTTTCTTAAGCCCAAAGGCTCCTCAATGCTGCATTTCTGTTGCACGGAGCGAGCGCAGGGCACAAATGTTTCAGGACATGTCAGAATCCATTTTTGCTAATATAAGAACGAAAAAATCCACTTTGAGTTATAGGTGTGTTTTGAGAATAAAGCAATCAGAGTCTCATCTTCCCTTCCCTTTAAGAGCCAGTTGGGTCACGCCATAAGTGCATTTGCTATTTACATGAAGTAAAGTAAGTGTAGGAGGAAAAACTGAGCATTTTACTAGCCAGAAAACAGATAAACAGAGCATCTACCGCGCGAGAATGAGAGATAAGGCATCTCATAATCTAGTTTCACTTTCGCTCTTGTGGATAGGGAAACCTTGTACGCACATCAATTAGCCTATAAATAATTAATTTTGTTTGTTAAGCACAAAGATTTGTTTCAAAACTGTTTCTAAATTCAGTTCTAATTTCCAGCAAACGAATAAATGAACAATAATAACGAAGTGTGGTCAAAAACCTGAGTTATACCCTAATACACATGCTCTGCCCCATATGGTCTAAAACCTGATAAGTGGAACAATCTAAGCTTGTTTTTAATAAAACAAATATAAATGCATATAATAAATAATATTGCTAATAATGATAACATTATACAAAAGCTAATTGAATGAACTAAAAAAGCTTCCCGAGATGAAGAAGGTATGAAGGCAGTGGTTTTTAAATTCATGTAGGCTAGAAAATAATGTTTTGTAATATTTTAATCCTTTATATTTATATCCTATATATATATATATATATATATATATATATATATATATATATATATATATATATATATATATATCCTTAATATTTATATCTTTTTCATATGTAAAGATATTTGCATATTGCTCTTCATCTTGTGTGTATTAAACAGTGTGTAAGCCAGGCGCACTCTACGCCAGACAATAGACCGGCTTTTCTGGTCAAAAGAACAGACTATTTAAGTTTCTCAAAATAGCAACGAGCTAACAACGCGTCAAAACACGCCTGCTTTTTTAGACCAGAACGCCAATGGGCGCACAAATGAGCGCAAATGCATTTGCTATTTAAACAGCATGGCACAACACCTCAAAACGACTCTTGCACTGAGCTGAAAATAGCAAATAACAATTGCGCCACATTGCGCCGGTTGTATGATAGGACCCTCAGAGTTTATAGCTACACCAAGGCTAATATGCACACACACACACTGGATTAACTATAGCAGTGGGCCATTCACATATCACGTGAATGGAATGCAAGTTCTTTATTTCAAATATTAGAATATATGCCAATATGCATGCTAAAGTGAATCAATGCCCTCATGCCTTCCAGACACACCAAGTAAAAAGACATCTCACGTCATATCGGTGAGAGTTGTGCGTGGCTTTCAGTGCAATGTGAACAAAAGATATATTAGATGAATTATTACAAATTGTTAAAATGATTATGTATGTATGAACGCAGATGATAACAACAGTTCATTTAAATACTTACCTAATATAAAGCTTAAATGTGATACCTGTAACCATGATTATTCTTCAGACTATATAATCATACAAACAAAATCTATAATTGTTGCATCTCTAATTGTAATGCAGTTAAAAACCTACCAAAACATGAATGTGTTTGAATGTGGAAGAAGCCTACTTAAGCAATGCACTGCTTTTGTTGTGCTTTGAAATACAACACTTGAATGTTTGTAAAAAAAAAAAAAAAAAAAGCCACATTGTACAATGCAGTGATGTTATATAGTTTCAAAATACAATATATTTTATTGTAGAAATGTACAACTTGGGTGTCTTGTGAGCAAAAACACAACATATGGGCTCTTACATGTCATCACTCATATTGCAAGTCATATCTCTCCAGCCCCTCATTTAGAATGCTTTTCATGAACTGGCCCCTAAGACAAACTAATTGAATAGCCCTGCCATAGAGCAAAGCAGACAGCAAATTGGGATAATGCAAGTTTGCATACTCCTGGTATGGTAACAGTAATCCTGTCACTGAAAACAACCAAGTAATTTATTCTTTTAAGGTTTAAATCTTCTGAGCGTATCTAAGTCCTGTTGCACGGTTGTGCTGCATTAATTTGTTTATTAGCAGCTGTCAATTAAGTTACAGGTTTGATAGTGATTAGAACTTGAAGTGGCAATGAGGTCTTAAAATATTCTAAGATAGTCTTTCAAAAGTCTTAGGTATTGAAATTTCCTTTAGGATTCCTGCATATACCCTGTGTTATGATCAGGAGGAAGAAGAAACTGGTCCATGTAACAGTTACTGAGAAATAGCCTGTCAAAGTCTGACTAAGTCCCATACATAAAAGTTTCTACTTTCCCTTCCTTGTATAGCAAATGGCCGATAAGTCCCTCATTGGAACATAGGTTATTGTTTCAAAAATCAAAAAATTGACAGGAACAAACATAGCACTAGGTTGGCTACACTGTGGTATTGTTGTGAAAATTAAGTCTAACCCTTTATTCTGCGCAGCCGAATCTCCATCTGTCAGAGATCATCATCTTCTAGTCATGATAAGTCCTGTGATCCACCATGCTCTCTTAGTGTCTGAAGGTAAAGGTGCGTTGACATTTTACCGGATCCGGCACTTCATATTTTGTGATGTACCATATCGACGTTGATGCATCAAGTAAAAAATCTGAAGCCAACAGGATTAATTTATTTAACTCTGAGTCGACTATTTCGTTAAAGAATCAATAGCTTTTCAGATATAAATCTGGATGTTTTCATTTAATTTGTGCTGTTACAAAATACATGGATGGTCATTATTAAAAACCAATAATAGGGGCTTAAAGGAATGTGTCACTCTTGTATATATATATATATATATATATATATATATATATATATATATATATATATATATATATATATATATATATATATATATATGTATTTTTTATTCAGTCCTTAATGTCACACCAGTCCATGTAACAGTGAAATACTGCAATAAAGAAATAAAACCATGAAAACCATAGAGTCATCCCTGATCCTAAATTAAACAATTTAAATTAGTTCATCATTGCATAACACAGTGTGAGAAGACCATGCTATTAACACAGTTAATCCAACTGAGTGTTGAATGGAGTGTAATGGACGACTAAGGAATCGTGGGGGAGTCCTGAAGTGCCAGTGTGACTCATTCCCCGCACCCTTTGCTTCTGAGGTACAGCTCCCATCTTTTCCCAAAGGCCATCACCCACTCACTGTCTGGGAAAGCGAACCAGCGCACAAACCCCCAGAGGTAACTCCACACTCTCTCACACACATTCAAGTGTGTTGAAGTCCGCAGGTATTGTGTGCCTCCCACGCAGCCAAGCTGTGAGTCATATCGGCGGCCAATGACAGAGCGGGGAATTTATGATGCAAGCAAGCATGCTGACTCAGCCATGCAAATGTGTGCGTGCTCAGAGAATACAGCTGCGTTACTCATGAGGCTCAAGTATATACATATACACCCCTACATAAACACTACTGTAAATACGCCTCCACAGTAGAAGCACATTTTCCCATTACAAGTCCACAAATATACACACACACACACAATATACTGGTATTGCTGTTACTCCAAAGATTTTCTATTTCTACAAAAAGAACAGAAAATAAAATAAGTGACATAAAATAACTGAGTTATTTAATTAATTAATTTATTTTTTTGATTACCACTCTCATTTCTAAGCCTTCAGAAGATATGTTGGTGGGACCATGGTATATTTATGCTATATGGTAACACCATAACACTAATGTGCACTGTGACTATGTTAATTAAAATATTAATTTACCATAGTATTACTAAATGTGTAAATTTATATTGTGTAAATATATATATATATATATATATATATATATATATATATATATATATATATATATATATATATATATATTTTTTTTTTTTTTTTTTTTTAATAGATGTATTAAACCTTTCCCAGTATTTATTTATTTTTTTAAGTTGCCAGACACAGCCAGAATTGTGGATGCTTTTCATTTGACATATCAAATGAGCAATATCACACTCGTATACTCGTAAAAAAATGCTTTTCTTACTTAGATTTTTTGTCTTGTTTCTAGTCCAAATATATACAAATTCTTAAACCAAGAAGCATTTTCTAGACAAGCCAAACATATTGTCTTGATTTAAGAAATAATATGCCAAAATGAAGTGAGTTTTTCCTCAAATCAAGCTAAATAATCTGCCAATGGGGTAAGCATTTGTGATAAGATTATTTTGTGATGAGATTATTTTGCTTACCCGATTGGCAGATTATGCAATATTTTGCGATATGGCTGTATATCAGCAATGCCTTTGTGCCCCACCAGTGATGATATACAGCCATATCACACTTCTACGAGTGTGATATTGCTTTTATACAACAGATAAATGGCATAATCATGTATATAAAAAGGAAAATCAAACATGGAACTCTAAAAATTCATTTGTATGAGGAACTACTTACTTTCTGCCATTCATTTACATCTGCAGCTAACGTCAGAACTTCAGAAACCATTGCTACTTCACCAACGTCACTTCAGAGCTAGCGTTTGAATGATTCTTTAGCATAAGGTCTAAAGTAATGACAAAACAGGTGACTTTGCTCAAATTGTAAGACATGCTATCAGTCTAAAGACATTTCCCAGTATAAAAAGCCAAAAAAGGTCCATGACACTCTGTGTAAACATTGTTTCATTCATACATTCATTTTCTTTTTGGCTTAGTCCCTTTATTAATCTGGGGTTGCCTCAGCAGAATGAAGCACTAAATTATCCAGCATATGTTTCACGCAGCGGATGCCCTTCCAGCTGCAACCCATCTCTGGGAATCTTCCATACACATTCATAAACTACGGACAATTTATCCTACCCAATTCACCATGTCTTTGGACTTTAAGGGAAACTGGAGCACTCAGAAGAAAACCCACTCAAAAGCAGAGAAAACATGCAAACCCCACACAGAATCACCAACTGACCCAGCTAAGGCTCGAACCAGTGACCTTATTGCTGTGAGGCGACAGCATTATCTACTGCACCACCGCGTTGCCCGAAAAATTGTAGGAAATATCATGCTGTCTCTGTCACCATCTAGTGGACTGACATGGTCAACCCTCTTTACTCTGCTCAATGACAGGCTGATGGATGCCGACGTGCTGTATCACAGTAATTACAAATATTTAAAATAAGCACTATTCTTATAAATAAACTGATTAGATGCAATATAAACAACTACATTCTCACCTAAAAATGCCTTAAACGTACATTATGTTGTCCAACAGCATCAATATTTGTTAATCTGAAGTAAGCTTATTGATCTGTTGTCACTCTATGTGGGTGGAGTACTACAGAAGGGTCTGGGAGCTGTAGAAGTTCTCATATTACAGAATATCAGATTCACAAAAACACATTTGACCTTTTATGAAGATATTAACTGTTGGTTAGTAGTTTAAAAAGTTTAATCTGATTCTCCATCCTAATCCTACTCAAAACCTAATCCAAACTTCTTCCTAACTAACTATTAATAAACAGCTAACTTTTAGTTTAAGTTAGAAGTGTTCTTATTATAAACTGTGACTTGAAATAAAGTGTTACCAAATAATTATTATGTCTTTATGTGTTATAATTAATAAATCATGTATAATAATGAATCAATAATAATAAGTCATAATAAATCATGTTTTATCACTAATAGAATGGAGGTTTCATGTAAAATACAAATTCATTCATTAATTTTCTCTTCTGCTTAGTCCCTTTACTAATCTGGGGTCACCACAGCGGAATGAACCGCCAACTTATCCAACACATGTTTTATGCAGCGCATGCCCTTCCAGCTGCTAAAATACAAATTATTTTACAGAAAAAAATAATTCAAAGTAATGCATTTTTAAGATACATACACACAAACTATCATCTTTCTTTTATTTCTATAGGGCTTTTACAATGTAGATTGTGTCAAAGCAGCTTAACACAGAAGTTCTAGTAAATTGAAACTGTGTCAGTCCAGGTTTTTGAATTAAAGTTCATTTTAGTTCAGTTCAGTGAGGTTTAATTTTTACTGCCAAACACTGAAGAGCAAATCCACTGATGAGTAGCTCCACAAGTCCCAAACCAATCAAGCTAGTGGCGACAGCGGCTGTGTGTGTGTGTACACATTTATGTGATTTACAGGAACATAAAAATGTATAATGGCATTGGTATGACCTATTTGTACTCTATTAAGCTTGTTTTAAAAATGCAAACGTCATACTTAAGCTTTTTTTTTGACATCCCAATTTTGCCATAGGTTTCCTGTAAGGATTGGGTTTAAAGTTAGGGCTGGGGATAAGGCCATATAATAAGTGTTTTTCACAGTATGAAATATGCTATGCCTGGGGAGCGTCCCTGTTAACCATTTAAAAAAGCTTGTATGTGTGTGTCTGTTAAATATTATGGGGGAAGGGGTTGAAAGAATTATTGCGGATGCTAGAAAAATGGTGTAACCAAATAGAACCACAAAAGGAAGCAGATAACAGTCATGCCACTTCAGCGCAATCTAAATACAGCCTAATGTCTTCTCACCCATTATGAGTTACATAAAGCTTTTGCTAAATTTTTTGAATCTTTGTATTGGCCCGTTGTTACAGTATATTCATAACTATATATTCCACCCCTAATTGACAACATTTGTTTTAATGACAACACAAGGAATTATTGTAGTTACTCTAAAATCTTGGGTGAAGTATGTATAACATAAAATACTTAGAAAGACAATTAAAGAAATGAGTAGATACAAATAAACGACTGAATTAAATGCAGCATATAAAGGTAAAGTTTTTTGAATATGCAGAAAAAGTCTCGGTTTTTGGAACAGACAGTTCAGTGACACACACACAAATGCAAGCAAATGGGGCCAGAGAATCAGTATCAGGCCCTTGGCAGTGTGTGAAGACACCTGGGGGTGATGTGTACCGCACCCACACACGCACACACACTCCTCCATCCTAGTGACTCATCTGCCTGCTGTTAATGACGGTTGACTGTCTCTCTCTGTCTCCATCCACCTACAGACAGGAACACACTCACACGCTGGAAGATTTAGGAGTAATGGAGTTTGGCTGCTCCTTGGTGGTCTGGCTGTGAAATACAGTTAATCAGAACTGTTGCCTGTAGCATATTACACAAAAATACTATGTAAAACGTTTCAAGTGCATTAAGTTTGAAGTTTGTATAAATTTGTGTAAATGTATATAATAAGCTGGAATTCTGATTAATAATAAAAAGTAAGCATTGATCAGACAAGTAGAGATTAGAAATCACATTTTAATTCTGATGCAGATTTACTCATTAAATGTAAAGATAAGGCAATAGAGCATTGTATTGTGAGATACAGTTTTTCACAAAGTCTCTTAATACATATTGAGGTCCTACAGTCATTGCATGCAGACATTTCCTCTAAAAGCAGTTTTTTACTAAATAAATAAATAGATAGATAGATAGATAGATAGATAGATAGATAGATAGATAGATAGATAGATAGATAGATAGATAGATAGATAGATAGATAGATAGATAGATAGATAGATAGATAGATAGATAGATGATAGATAGATAGATAGATAGATAGATAGATAGATAGATAGATAGATAGATAGATAGATAGATAGATAGATAGATAGATAGATAGATAGATACTGTGGATGGATGGATGGATGGATGGATGGATGGATGGATGGATGGATGGATGGATGGATGGATGGATAAATGGATAGATAGATAGACAGACAGACAGACAGACAGACAGACAGACAGACAGACAGACAGACAGACAGACAGACAGACAGACAGACAGACAGACAGACAGATAGATAGATAGATAGATAGATAGATAGATAGATAGATAGATAGATAGATAGATAGATAGATAGATAGATAGATAGATAATAAAAAATCTTTATTTTGTTTCACCAAGACTGAAATCATTTTTCCAGCATCTGGCTACAAGAGACCTGTATTATGGTACTTTATTAAATGGAAGGCATTAATTGTGTTATAAAGGAACGGAATGAATTAACTTGTTTTAATGAGTTAAAAAAAATATTACCATGTACTTAAAATTCCTTGGACATCTGTTAAACATGTATTCAAAAAAAGAGCTAATAAGTGAGTTCACCCATGTGCAGTTCACACTTGAAAACATTCCAGATGTTAATTATTACCTATACAAGTGGGAAAAAGGGTTACTCAGATGCTTTGGCACGGTTCTCAGTATATATGTATGTGTGTATGTATGTATGTATGTATGTATGTATGTATGTATGTATGTGTACTGCTCATCCTACATACAGTAATTATATCTTAGTTGCAACATAGGCTCATTATGAATACCTACCTCTTTATACATTTTTGGTGATCGCAAATTATGTAGCCAGATGAATGTATGGCTGCATTTTGTCTTTAAAACGATTGCGACAGGTCTGTATAACGCTGTTTCTTTTTGCACCTACCAACTAGCCGCTTACCTTTGTGTGGATGGCTTTTTTGCTGTTGCTAGTCTGTCCAGTGGCTCACCGCCCACATCGGAGGATTTGAGTTGACTGTGATGACGGGTTTGATTCTGGCGAAGAATGGTTCCAGAAAGCAGGTAAGGGCGCACTCACACTATGTTATCCGAACCGATCCCAGCACTGTTTCCCAGTTCATTTTAGAAGTGTGAGTGCTCTGAATTAGGCTCAGGCGTGGTTCAGTTGGCCGACCCTGGCCCGGTTGGAAGAGGTGTGCCAGAGCGTAGTTCACTTGGGCTTTGGTGCGGTATACTTGTAGTGTGAATGCAAAGTGCGCCTGAGCCTTAACTGAAGACAAGGCGTGGCTTTTAGGAGCTGTTTTATATGGATTTATTATTCATTCTTACTGTTCAATGAACGCAAACTGTTGTAGTTTATTAAAGATGCAAATCCTTTACTTTACAACAGCTGCATCTTCAGGAAACCTCCTAATACAGTACCTGCAGAACTAGGATTTTTATGATTATTTATGAGTGTCAAAAGTGATTGATCTGTTCTGCAAATTATTTGGCTGTGTGTCACTGCATATCAAGCGACTAAAGTGATACAACTAAAGTAATCTCCCCTGTGCTGAGCATCATCGATGACATAAGCGTGCTCTGA